>NC_045426.1:255115812-255233312 GCF_902635505.1 Sarcophilus harrisii
GAAATAAATTGTTTTTTAAAACATAAAACTATTGCCTACTTAAGAGGCAATAGTAAAGGTTTTATAAACATAGGTTTTATATGCACTGGGAAATAAAAAAATTTGTGTGACCCAACCCTCATATCTCCAAAATATACTTGTGTATACACACACACACACACACACCCTCTCCCATTTGAATGTAAGTTTTTTGTGAGAAGGGATTGTTTCATTCTCTATAATTTTATCCCCAGCATCTGGCACAACACCTGGGTTATAGTAGGTACTTAATAGATGTTTGTTGATTGATTGTTGTATAATTATTTGGCTTGTACCACTACTGATGCTAAGTTATAGCTTCAATGTTCCCACAAGAAAAGTGGGAAATTTCATTTTTGCTCTGCTCTATGTATACAGATTATACGCTTAGCCCCAGCCAACTGTCTTTTAGTCATGTGTCCTTGCCCATCGTGGGGACTGGGTGAAAAATGAATGAGCAATTCTTTTTCTTTTTTTTGACAAAGCAATAGGTCAATAGTAAGCATAGTGCCAACTGCATTGGTAGAGGGAAATGGTAGAGCTCCCTCCATTGATGTAATCATAAGTCAAGTCAGAAAATAAAAAGCAAAAACAAGGAATAGATTTTTATGGAATTGCCCATTCAGAGGGACAACTAGGTGGTGCAGTGGAGAGAACACCAACTTTGAGGTCAGGAGTACTTGAGTTTAAATCTAATCTTAGGCACTTACTGGCTGTGTTACCCTAGGCAAATCACTTAACCCCATTTGCCTCAGTTTCTTCAACTGTAAATGGCAAACTGCTCCAGTATCTTTGCCAAGAAAATCCCAAATAGGGTTTGAGTTACAAAAAACCCTGAAAACAACTGAATAACAAACAACAATCTGGCAGTGTTGTATGAGATGGATTGGAGAGGGGAAGAGATTAGAGGAAGGTAGACCATTAGGAGGTTACTTGCAAAAAAGTAGATAAAAGGAAATGAAATCACGATTGACTAAAGTGAATCTTGCCAGTTCTATTGTAGGTGTTACATGATATCTGCATGACTAAGTTATGACAGGTCAAATTTCAACTTAGAAAATTTCCTTCCAGGATTACTCCAAAAAGAGACTATCATACATTAACTTCAATTCTATTAATTTGATATTGAGTTGTTTGCCATTTCTTTCTCCAGCTCATTTTACAGATGAGGAAACTAAAGCAAATAAGGTTTGTTTTTTTGTTTTTTCTGAGGCAGTTGGAGTTAAGTGACTTGCCCAGGGTTACACAGCTAGGACGTGTTAAGTGTCTGAGACCAGATTTGAACTCAAGTCTTCCTGACTTCAGGGGTGGTGTTCTATCCACTTCACTACCTAGCTGCCCCTCACAAATAAGGTTAAGTGACATGTCTAGTGTCACACAGTAGGTACCGGAGGCCAGATTGAACTCAATTTTTCCTGACTCCAGGCTCAGTACTCTATCTGCTGTGCCATCTAATTGTCCAGATTGACTTAGAAAACCACAAATTAACATTACATATGTTTTATGTTTTATTTAAATGTATTTAATATTTATTTAAATGTTATAATTACAATAAATTATATTTTTGTATATATTATCAATAATTTCAACATGATTGTTCTCCATTTCCATTCTAATCTGGTTCAGGCTATACTTGAGAGTTTTGTGGGCCCCTTGCAGTCCCTGGGGCCTCAGGTTTGACTCTTTGGCTCTAGATTGCTTTCCCCTCCACTAGCCTGATCCCCTCTTTCCAGGTCCCTTTATGTTTTATCTTCCCCTATTAGAATGTAAGTTCTTTAAGCATAAGGACTGTCTTGGGTCTTTTTAATACTTAAATCCTGCTTAGAATAGTACCTGGCACATAGTAAGAACTTAGTAAATACCTTCTCTATTTATAAACTTCCCTGATTTTTGAGGTGAAAAATCTAAAATAATTTCTCAGCATTTATTAAATGCTTAGTATAGGACAAGTAGAGTAAAAGATGCCATGGGAAACAGCAAAGAGGAGGAGAATGCAATAACTTCCTCCCCTTTACAAAGGGCAAACATCCCCATCCTTTTCCATTATCTCTGCTTAAAGTGCAAGATAGGTAGACCAGAACCTACCAGCTCTAGATGTCCAGCACGGATGAATCTCATTCCTCAGAAAGTGTTTTTGAGGAACCAGTCTTAGACACTTGGATTATCTCCACTGATGTGATTCCTTTGCCAGCTACACGGTGTCGAGTACGGAGCTTGTTCAGGGCTGTCTCAGCCATCCCTGCCCTTTCCTCAGCATCATCCAGCTCATGCACAGTCTTCCGGTACCTGGCCAAAGTCTGGTTGGCCTGTTCTTCCTACAGAGGAAGATTGAGAAACAGAACCAGTCTTATAGTTCTACTGTAAAAGTCCCCAATGTAATTTTAGTTTAGAAATTATTTTGGCACTTGTAAGAGGATGGAAAAAAAAAACTTCATTCCCAGGAGCTCTGATTTCAAATTTTTTACATGGCCAGTTGATGACTGGTAGACTTCAGTGTGATGGCAAGCTGTGGATAAATCTTCTGTAGTGTGTGTGTGTGTGTGTGTGTGTGTGTGTGTGTGTGTTGTATGTGTGTTTAGGTAGGCAGAGGGAGCCAAGGAGGTCATGAATGTCATGACATCAAGTTAAAGGGAGCAAAAATATTCCCTGAATTTGAAACCATTCCATGGCTTAGTTACTACAAGGAATTCTTAAGGGGTGATTCTTGTTTTTTAACATGTTCTTATCTCTAAGGGTACAATGTGTGCTGTCTGTTAGCATTTCCCACCACATAACCGCCCCTTAGAGTTGCAGAGCCAGTTATAACAATGGTTCCAGAAATAGTCTTCTGGTTGAATGCTTTCCTCCCATCACGAGACTAGGGTAACACAAGAGTTGGGACCACACTTTGGCTTCCTTCTTTTGAGAGGCTGTTCAGTGGGAAAGGGCGTGAGAAGGGAAGACAAGGGGAGGACTCCCAGGACACTTACTGCCTCGTCAATTTGTCTCTTGTAGACCTTCAGTTTGTTCTGAAGCTTCTCCACCAGCTCTTGCATGCGCTGGTTGGTCTTATGATCTTCATCTGTCTGGAAGACCAGCTCTTTGAGGCGACGTTCATTTTTACGCAGGATTTTGACTGTCTCAACGTGGCGTTTCTGTTCTGAGTCTAGTTCAGTTTCCAGTTCCTTAATCTGAGGCATAGGGAGAAGGTTGAAGGGGGAGAAAAATGCATCTCAGTAAACCAGAAACAGTTTTTTGTTTTTTTTTTTTAGGATGCAGTTATAGTAGGGGGAATCTTAACAATACAGTGGCCTTGGGAAAAAATTGGTGTAACAATAAGCATTTCACCAAGTATTTATTTATTAAGTATTTGTTGGGTACCAGACACTGTACTAAGGTCTGGAGATGCAAGGAAGAGCAAAAACACTGCCCTTGCCATCAGCTCATATTTTTGTGGGGGAGGCAACATGTACATAACCAGCTGCCCACAAGCTATGTAACTATGTGTGTGAAATGTGGAGGGAGAGAGACAGAGACAGAGAAGAGAAAAGGAGGCAGAGAAGAAAGAGAAATGGAGAGAGAGCAAAGAAAGTGAAAGCAAGAGAAAGAGAGAGAGGAAGGGGGAAATATAAGAAGGGAAAGAAAGAGAGAAAAAGAATAAAAGAGAATCAGAGAGATATGGAGAGGGGGAAAATGAAGACAAGAAAGACAGAGAAAGAGACAGAGAGAAGGGACAATTAAGGAGGAGGAGAGAGAGGAGTTTTCAAACTGCAAAGCACTAGGGGGGGATGGGACTAAGAAGTTATTCTTATGGACATATGGGAATAAGAATGATAAGGAAGAGAAAGGATATTTGGAAGCTAAATGAAAATCTAGTAGAAAAAATACAATAATGGGGCTAAGAGCATTCTAGGTGAATGGATAATAGGGTATTTTATAGCTTCTTGTTCTAGGGCACAGAGAGGAAGACAGAAAACCTTTCAAGAAAGAAATTAAACCTGACTCCTCAATGTCACTTTCTTTAACACCTGCAATTTTCATTTCATGTCCAAACTCAGAACACATTTTTGGCAAAAGGCATTCTTTTCCCAGCCAAATTAATTCCTTCCTTCCCTCCCTCTTTTTTCTTTTTTTCCTTCTTTCCTTTCATCCTTCTTTCTTTCCTTCCTTCTTCCCTTCCCCCTCCCCCTTCTTTCTTTCCTTCCTTCTTTTCTTCCTGCCTTCCTTTCTTCTCCCCCTCCTTTCCTTCCCATCATTCTTTTCTTCTTTCCTTTCATCTCTTCCTTCTACATCTTTCTTCCTTTCTTCTCTTCTCTCATATCTCTCTCCCTTCCTTCTCTCTCCTTCTTTCCTTCCTTCCTTTCCATTTTATAGACAGTTTAGTAAAGTCGCAGTTAGATGTGCTGAGAAATGCTTGGCAGACCTTGGACTTCCCTTACCTTGGCTTCCAGTTTCATGATTGTGCGCTTTCCACCTTTTAGAGCCAGTTGTTCAGCTTCTTCCATCTTAGCTTGCAAGTCCTTGATGGTGAGCTCATGGTTCTTTTTTATTTTCTCCAGGTGCATGCAGTGATCCTGCTCTTGACGGAGTTCTTCTGCCATGCGAGCAGCCTTGGGAGGAGAAAGGAACATAGCACAAAGTAAAGTGAGGCAATTTGTTCTGGACTTTAGATGCTGAAAGACTTGGACATGATTGATCTTGAGGAACTGAATGACCAGGTGCTCAATCCTTAGCTAGAATGGCATTTCCAGTTGTATAGGATGGCTCAAGAGCATTTCCATAGAGTACTTGAGGAGTGCCAAGGATGCTAATGTACAATTGATTTGGTAGAAGCAGAGATTGGTCATTATTTGGTGGGAGTGATGAATACAGGAGAGAATCTTTGATCAAAGGGATAAGAAGCATGGAGCAGCTAGGTGGTGCAGTGGACAGAGCACCAGCCTTGAACTCAGGAGGACCTGAGTTCAAATTTGGCCTCAGATACTTAATATTTCCTGGCTGTGTGACTCTGGGCAAGTCACTTAACCCCAACTGCTTCAGCAAAGGGGTAAGAAGCAAATATTGGGAATAGGATGAAAGTTATAGGAAGTGGAGAAATTCTGATGCTCAGTATATATTAGTCTTAGGGATCCTCCCTGATGCAATCATCATGATGTACAGATGCTGTTCACAAGTGGGTATTTTTAATCAGGTTAGGTCCTATCTCATGTTGCTACTGAGTCCACATGCTATGTGCCTTATATTGTAGTTTGGGCAGCAAGTGACATTAAAACTTTGAAATCAGATCCAATCTGGCACTGCCTATCTGGATTGGGCGCAGCTGACTTTGTTCCTGGTTCCTATCCTGTCTTCAATTAATTGTCCTTTGCAGACAAAGTGGCACTGGTGAAAGACTGCCAAATGTAAACTGACCAGCCTGCTTTCAAATTCCATTTCTGTCGCCAACTGTATGACCATGCACAAATCATTTAACTTATTTGGGCTTCATCTTCCTCAACTGCAAAATGAGAGGGCAGGATAAGGCAATTTCTAAAGTCTTTTCCATCTCTAAGGATCCCACAATCAAGAGGGCCCAAGTATCCCTCTCAGTGGCAAAAGGAAGGGGGAAAGGACTTACATCAGTCATAGCTTTCTTGGCTCTTTCATCGGCCGTACGGAATTCACTGATGAGCTCCTCATGTTCGTTGGAGATGCGCTGGATATCTGATTCCAGTTTACGCTTGACCACCAGCAGACTTTGGTTCTAAAGGAGAAAAGACAGTATTGACATAGAGTCCTAGAGGACCCTTCTATATTTCACTCTAGGGGGTAGGAGAGGAGACAAATCTGGCTTAACATAGATAGAGGGCTATTTTGGATACTTTCGAGTATTCTCTAGTGTTGTCCAATGGACAGCCACTTGAAACTTGATTAGTTAGCCTTCAACATTTATGAAATATTTACTATGTGCCAGGCACTGTGCTCAGATCAGAGGGTACAAAGAGAGGAGAAAACACAGCCCCTGATCTCAAGGAGCTTACATTCTTTTTTTTTTTTTTAATAATAGCTTTTTATTTTTCAAAATATATGCAGATAATTTTCAACATTCAGAACTTTGTGTTCCATATTCCCCTGCCCCAGATAGAAAATAATCCAATATCAGTTAAATGTGTGTAATTCTTCTAAACATATTTCCACATCTATCATGCTGTACAAGACAAATCAGATCAAAAATGAAAAAAATGAGAGAAAAAAACAAGCAAGCAAACACAACAAAGGGAAAAATACTATGTTGTGAAGAAGTTTACATTCTAATGGGGATGGAGAGAACATGTAAATAACTGCATAAATAAAATATATGCAGAATAAATGGAAAGTCATCTCTGAGGGCAGCTAGGTGGTGAAATGGGTAGAGTGTTGGTTGTGGGATCAGGAAGATTCATCTTTTTGAATTCAAATTGGCCTCAGACACTTACTAAATGTATGACTCTGGCAAGTCACTTAACCCTATTTGCCTCAGTTTCCTTATCTGTAAAATGAGCTGGAGGGAGAAATAACAAACCACTCTAGCATTTTTTTTTTTTTTTGCCAAGAAAACCTCAAATGGAATCAGAGAGTCAGAAATGGTTGAAATGACTTAAAAACAACAACAATCTCAGAGGAAAAGCCTGGGAGAGCAAGAGGGAGGAAGGGACTAAAAAATGACCTCAAGCAGAAAGTGAGATTTGAGCTGACTGCTGAAGGAAATCAAAGAATTCAGAGGGCAGGGATGTTCACTTTTGGAGAACAGCCAATCCAAAGGAACTGCATTGGAAGATGGAATGTCCCATGTAAGGAATAGGAAGGCCAGTATGGCTAGATTGTAGGATACACAGCAGGCAGTAAAATTTAAGAAGACTGGAGAAATAGGGAGGGTTGTTTTTTGGAGATTGAGTGAGGCAACATCATGGAGTAAAGGTGAGTGTTGAATTTGCCTCTGAGGACTTGAATTCAGATCCCAATTTTATACCTCACTACTTATGTACTCATGAGCAAGGCTCTGAATGTCTCTTGGTCTCAGTTTCCTCATATGTAAAATTAAGAGGCTTGGTTTAGATGCCTTCCAATTTCTAATCCTATATGAGGAGGAGGTTTGGAGGGGGTTGTTTTGTTTTAAACTCCTAGATTTTTTAGAGCAACATCTGAACTAAGAGTAGTCTAAGCAAGATATAAGACTATTTGATAAATACTCTGGGCTTTCAGTAAGAACCCTTGGATTTGGAAGATTATCACAGTCCCACCAGCCCTGTGTAAATTGGACCAGACAGAGGCAAAGATACATTTGCTAACCTGAATGTTGACTTCATTGTGTCTCTCAGTGATCTCAACCACCTCCTGTTCTAGCATTTTTCTAGATCGCTCGCTGCCTTCCAAGCTAGACCGAACTTCTTCCAGTTCTGTCTGCAAGAGGCTAAGGCGGCGTTCCTGAAGATTATACTGTTCCCGAAGTTCCTCATGCTGCCGAGCATCTTCATCCATTTGGATCTGGAGATCCTGCAAGAGGAAAGGGGGCATGAATATTGGACAATTCTCTGTTCATACCTACTCCAAACTCACCCTACCTTCCCATCTCTATTCCTTTGTTCTTGCTGTTCTTCCTGTCTGGAATTAGTCAATTAATCCATTGAGCAACTTATTAAATGTCTAGTATGTGCCAGGCATTGTACGATTTACAAGATGGAATAAAGGTCAGTTATATAACAGTTAGTTTGGTGTGGAAATCAAGAGGACCAAATAGATTCTATTTCATAAATAGATTCCATCTATTCCATCTATGAATTCCATCCATAAATAGAATACCATATGTATTCTCCTCCATCTTATTATTTTTCTGCAAATCATCCATAGGAAAGTATGTAATATAAGCCATCTATTATTTTATAAATACAGGTAGATACAATTAATCAGCATCTCTCAATTCTGGTAAGTGAAAAATTCTAAAACCCATTTGTCCCCTTCCCAACTTGACTGAAAATCATGCTTCCAACCCATTCCAAATTTGGGAAGCTCCTAATTTTTCCTCCAGTTAGAAATTGGATAACCTAATTTTGTAACTTGGCTTACATCCTGTTTTCTTATAATTAATTGGTATAATCAATTATAATTAATTGATTGTTTTTAATATATAAAAATCCATTTCACTCCATATTCAGAGTCTTTGGACTGCCTGGGGAATCCATTGACCTCTTTTTTATGGCTTTTTTGCTAATTATATATCTCAGATTGTTTCCTCAATTATTAACCACAACAATAGGGACTGGGAGACAGTGTGGCACAATAGAAAGGGCACTCATTTTGGAATTAAAGGACTTGAGTTCATGTCTTGTCATTCTATCTACTGGACCTTAGTTTGCTTAACAGTAAAATAAATGAGGTTGGAACAGATGACCTTTGAGATCCCTTTCTTGACCCTCTTTGTTACTCTCCATTCTTTAAAGACCAACATAAATGCTATTTCCTCCAGGAGGTCTTCCTTGATTTCTCAGGATGGCTACAATCATTCCCCATGTGCCTTACACAGGTCTTTGTGTTCAAATCTTCCTAACCATAGAAAATTATTTATTAGAGTTATCTTTTCTCCTAACAAAAACCTCATGCACAGGCTCGTGCTTTGTAAACTTTTGGGAGGGATGGGGGAATGAAGAGGTCGGAAGGAAAGAATAGTTGGATTATAGATGGACAGATGGAATCAGGAAGGCCCAGGACCTACTACTTTGATCTGGTTGAGTCAACATTCCGAGATTTCTAATCCATGATGAGACAATCTACCTGAAGACTGCGTTATCCCTCAGTTCTAGATAGCCCTTGGTCCTCCTTGCCCTCCAGCTCCTCCTCCTCTCCACAAGTACCTTGATTTGTTGCTGTAGCCTTTTCAATGTCTTGACAAGCTCACTATTGTTTTTGTTAGCATGATCCAGTTGGATTTCCATTTCATTCAGATCTGTCTCCATCTTCTTTTTGAGTCGGAGAGCCTCAGCTCGTCCCTTTGCCTCAGCCTCCAGGCTAGCTTGCAGGGACTCAATGGCACGTTGGTGATTCTTCCTGCCCATTTAAATAAGAACAGCTAGTCCAGTTCTAGGCTGCAAGCCTCTGTAAACTAGATCCCTCCAGAAGAACAGACCTCCCATATACTTTTTTTTTTTTTTTTTTTTGCAAGGCATTTGGGGTTAAGTGACTTGCCAAGGGTCACACAGCTAGGAAGTATTAAGTGTCTGAGACCAGTTTTGAACTCAGATCCTCCTGACTTCAGGGCTGGTGCTTTATACTAGCTGCCCCCGCTTCTCACATATCTTGATGATTAATTGGGGGAGAAAAGAATGAAAGAATACCCAGCTTCAAACTGGTCAGGTCTATAACATAACATATACTATAAAGGATATAGCACTCTCCAAAACCTAGAAGGAAATAAGGGGAGGAGGGATGGGCAGACAGGGAAGTAAGGAATGAGGGAAAAAGACAAGGGAAGGATCCATGAGTAGGGGGAGGTTAAGTAATATCAAGGCATGTTAAGGAGCAGAGTTAAAGCAAAGAGTTAGCAGGGATAAGAAAGACGTATGTGTAGGTGGTGTGATGATGTATGTGTGTATGTATCATATGTATACATAAATATATCATTTCTTAACTATAGCCTGCTTGGGGGTGTAGCAGGGATAAAAGGTAGAAAAAAAGAATAAAGTTAAAAATGTGTTCAGCAGAGAACAAAAAAAATAATTTATAAGGCAGTATAAAGATAGATACTCATGAATATTATTTCTTCTCCTAATATATGTACTTTCTTGAACTGATCACTTGTTATATATTTTGAATCCTTTGGAAAAAAGGAAAAGAAAAAAAAGAGAAAAAAACCTAATGTACCCTGCCATGGACCTGAGTGGATGTCTAGGATATACCTCATGGCCCCAAAGCCATCTCTCACAATAGCTATAAAGATAGCACTTTGACAAGGGATAAGGGGGACTTTTGTTTGTAAGTGATAGGATAGGGTGGGGTTACAAAATATAACAAATAGCATGTTGCAACTTAAGAAAAGCAGAAATCCCTGGCCGAACTGTTCCTCTGGCTGCTAGTCAAGCAAGTAAGACAGCATTCCAATGTGGACAACTTGGAAAGCAGTATTCTTCTCCAAATCACAACATCTATTTTCTGTAAACTAAAAAAACGTACTAGGAACACATCCAGAAATTTCTTAAAACAGGAAAACCACATTCTTGGGTCACTGAATTAAAGTGAACTATTCCCAAATCAAAAGCAATATTTAATTTTAGCCAAAGTTAGTCCTTTTCCCATGAGGAAAGGAAAAGACAAATTTTCCCTCAGTGGAATTGCTTTAAACAATCTATCTTACATCCTATGCATCCCCCTTACCTCGTAGCTTCAAATTCTTCTTCCTTCTCATGAATTCTCCTATCAATGTCAGCTTTGACTTGAGCCAATTCCAACTGAATACGTATAACTTTACTTTCTTCCACCTATCAGAAAATATACATTATCAGTCATTATGGAGCAGGGAATTAATTAGTCTCTGGCTGCCAGTTCCTGAGACTCAGCATGAAGAAAAACTGCCTGAATGATTACCTCCAGAGAAGATTCAGCTTCTTCTAGGGCCACCTGTAACTCTTCCTTCTCAATCTCTAATTTCTTCTTCAACTTCTGAAGCTCATGTACACTCCGTCCTCCCTCACCCAGCTGGTCAATTAAGTCTTTGATCTCCTCTGCAAAAAATATTATCATCATTGAGACTATTGGTGGTTGGTATAGCCTTGATCTTCAAAGAATTCATTTTGCTCAACATGCATGATAATATCCTTTCTATGGATCTCTGTTCCTGTTGGGAGGAAAAGCTCGAACAGATTCCATCATAAGATTATAGATCCACAGCTGGAAGGGACTTCAGAGACCATCTAGTCCAACCTGAGGCTCAGGGATGTTAACTGACTTATCTGTAGTCATTCAGGCAGTAAGTAGCAGAAATGGGTTTTGACCTCTTTCCCTCTAACCTCAAAGTTTGACTTCCAAGATGAAAATGCTTCCTATGGGGACAATAGATTGTTAAAGGATCATACATCATACAGTTACTTGTTCATTGTCGCAGAGAGCAATAAGTAGCAGAATCGGGAATTGAACCCAAGGTGTTTTGACTCTTCCAGTGTATCATGGTGACTCCAAAGATGGGAAAGCTTCCTAGAGGGCATGAACTACAGATTGTCATAAGCTTATTGATCCAGAGACAGAGGGATTTGACTATCATCTAGTCAAACCCCATCATTTTACCAATGAGCAGATTAATCTAGATCAGAGAATCCTATGGTCAGAACATTAGCCAGATGATGATTTCCTTGGAGACCTGGCAACTCACAAAGATCCTCTATTAAAGAAGAGCACTCATCATGGTGCAATCATGGATTCTTAAGGTATCAAAGTGAGTTGCCTATTGTCATTATTATTAGAAAGGATAACTGTGTTGAAGTTCATCATCAAACAGAGATAATAAGGATGCCACTCTGATCTTCCTTTGCTGGAAAACCTTATTATATGTGAGTCTGTGGGATCAATAGAAATTGATAACTTTGAAGCTAACTTCAGAAGACTCCCTCTATATTGGTGTATTTAACACAATAGATCAAATGTCATTTTAGTGCATTTTAAGAAAATATCTTAATTCTTAGGTCATGTTGGATTTTGCTATGGCCTAAAAATTTCTTTTTAAAACAATGTATTCATTTATTTAATTGTGAACATAAGAAAATTTTTAGGGAGCAAAACCAATAAACTTTTGGTGTTTATCCATATAATTCCAGGATCTCTGTAGATCTTCGTGCATATGTTGTTGATCTATATCATGTACTGTTTTACAGATACAATGATAAAATGGAAGGAGCATTTGTCATTGGTCTTGAATAAAAGATTTGAATTCAGTGTTTCTGATACTTCATGGGAGCCCTTGCTTAAACAATATTCACCAAGGCAAAATTCCAATGGAATGGAAAAACTTAAATATTATTTTAAAGCTTGTTGCAATAGCATTTGATGCATTATGTTAAAATTGTTATTCAGTCAAATGTAACTCTTTATGACCCCATTTGGGATTTTTTTGACAAAGATACTGAAGTGGTTTGCTATTTCTTTGTCCAACTCATTTTATAGATGAAAAAAATGAGGCAAAAAGGATTCAGTGTCTTGCCCAGGGAAACACAGATATTCAAGGTAGAATTTGAACTCGGGGGAAAATGAGTCTTCCTGACTCTAAGCCCATTGTTCTATCCATTGAGAAATCCAGCTACCTCATTATGTTAAATAGGGCAGAATCATAAAAAGAGTTTTGGTGTAATGGAGACTGGAAGACCTGAGTTCAGCTCCTACTCTGGTAACTTACTATGTCACCGTGGTAAAATAAGAATCTCTCTGGGGGCAGCTATATGGAACAGTGGATAGAGTACTAGCCCTGAAGTCAGGGGAATCTGAATTTAAATATGGCCTCAGATATACTAGCTGTGTGACCCTAGGCAAGTCATTTAATCTCAATTGCCTTGCAAAAAAAGGTATTATGTTATAGTTGTACCTTAAAGTCCCCTTTCCTCCTTCAAATAGAGACCCAGTAGAAGGTACTAAACCCTAATTATAGAATGTAAAGCAAGCTGATGTCATTAAGCCTGAAAAAACTGAAACTCTCTGGAGGACAGGATTTATCCCAGAGCATTCAGCATTCTGCCAGCTCATGGTCCCTGATGCACCCTCTCCCTTTTCCCCACTTCCCTCCCTTGCCCATGCTCCTTTCTATAAGTCCCTCCTAGGGTGCTTTGGGCCTTGCCTTGAAGAGTTTTGTTCTCTTTCTTCACAGATTCCAGGTGCTCTATGGATTCTTCATAGGCAGTTTTTATCTTGAAGCTCTCTGTCATGTACATGCGACACTCCTTCTGGGAGCTGTCCACCTCAACCTGCAGCTCTTCACATTTCTGCTGCCATTCAGCCAGCATTTTATCAAAGATCCTTTGCTTCTTGTCCAGGGCAGCAGCAGCAGCATTGGCCTAGAGAAATGAAGGTTGTATTGTACTGTTAGGTTTTGCTTATATGATGACTACATGGGGATCTATAGCCAGGGAGAGGATGTGCTGGAGCCACATTATACTGGTTAGTGACAGCCAATGATTAAATTTTCTTTGTTAGCATTTACATGCTAGAAATCACCAAATCCTTTAAATCAGGACTTGATTTACTCTTTTGTTGGTTTATACACTAAAGAAAATAACAGTGAAAATGTTAATAAGTGTGTCATGCATTTTCACAAAGCTGGTTATTAAATGTTTACCAGCACATCACTACCTACAGCATAAGAAACCATTATATCTCTTGTGACAATGGTAATTTTTTGAATGAGAATACAATAATTTTCCCCTAAGACAAACAACCCAATTTCTCAACTCTCACTTTCCCATAGTGTGATAATATGTATTATTAATAAATTCCTTGAGAATAAGTATGATTTCATTCTCTATTTTTTATCCCTAATATCTACCACAGTGCATGCAGGACACATAGTAGGCACTTAATAAGTGTTTGTTCATTGATCTCTTCATCAATATGCATGATTATGTAATACACATAAGAGCTGGGTAATTCTTTGCTATTAAACAAAGCTAGTCATTCCTGGAATTTATTTTTTTTTCATTTCCTTTTTAATTCTTTACGTAATCCCTAAGATTAAGGATGTTAATTTCTGGTTTATCCTAGATGGATTAACTTTAGCTAAATTCTGTTCAACTGCTATCCCACAAAGATGAAGTCACCTTTGCTTGTGGATTTTGGAACATTTAATCTCAAGTGTCTCACTTGTTTTTCACTAGCCACCTACATGGCTATCATTAAGAAATTCTTTCCTCATTGGATAGGTGCTGGCTGGAAACTGGTCTGTCTTTACAGATAGATGAGGCAATAGCTTTACATTAACCTAAATAAGATCTGTGGGCCCTGTTTAAATATTGAATTACATCCTATGGAAAGCTGGCAGATAGTTCTGAAGTAGAGAAGCATAGACATGCAATAGTATGGGGATGGCTTTGGTAATAGAAATTGGGAATTAATGGAGGAGCCCTAACATTCCCTCCCAATACCACATTTTATTTTTATTTTAAAGATGGTTTTCTATGTCGAGGGGTACATGGATGATCTATTGAAAAGTGGAGATGGCTTTGATATCAGAGGATAGGAAATAATGGGGACCCCTAAAATTTCCCTCAACTTGATATTGTTAAATGTTGCCTTTATTGTAAACATTGTTTTAATATTTTGTGGATAAGGATTGTACTGGATGAGAAAGTGTGGATAAGTTACAGTGTATACCAAGGGAAGGAATGCCTACATTGATAAGATCATAGATCCAGTAAATTAATTAATACTTCTTTACACTGAAGTATATAAAACAGATGAAAAAAATGGTTCATCCAATTTTGAAAACATAACAAATGAAAAAGCCCAAGGAATTTCCTGAAGAGACCATTGGGGGAACTGGAATACAAAGCCTTTATTCAACCCAGTTGGACACCACTTCTTCCCAGTAACCTAATTCTTCCCGGAATCCCTTAGAATGATACCATGTGATATTTTCCCCCTAGTCAGAAGCTCTGCTGAGCCTCTTACCTTCTCCAAGTCAATAGTGAGATCTTCTATTTCTGCTTGGAGCCTCTGTTTGTTTTTCTCTAGGGAAGCAGCCCGAGCTTGGGCAGCTTCTGCTACCTCCTCTGCTTCCTGCAGCCTGGCTGCCAGTTTCCTCCTATGGGGACAAGGTCCAAGAGAGGTGGTTAGGAATATAAAAAGAACCCTTTCTGCACAATGGGCTCTATTCTTCTGTATCATCTTGGCCTTCATTTGGAAAGAAATCATTAACCAAAGAGATTGACTACATAATTTAACAACCTTAAATTTGTTTTATGCCTTTTTTCTCTCCCTCTGCCCCATCTCAAAGTGGATAAAGTGTTGGACTTGGAGTCAGGAAGCTCTTAGTTCAAATCTTGCCTCAAACACTAACTAGCTGGTGTGACCCCAGGCAAATCATATATCTGTAAATTGAGAGTGTTAGACTAGATGACCATAAGTTAGAAAATTATGATCCAACCCATCCTTCAAGGAACAACTCAAGGTCCACTTCTCTCTGAAGTCTTATTGGACCACTCTTTGCCCTGTTCCTCCTATTCTTTTTCTCCTTTGAAATCATGTAGGCTTGCCTGTCTTTACCATTTAATGGTATTTAATGGTGTTTTAATTATAGAATCACAGAGAAGCACTGCCTTATTTTGTTTGATATCTGTATATTTGTGTCTCCAGCTAGACTATAAGTGAGGACAGGGATCTTATATTGTCCTTTAGTTTTCCCTGTAATGCCTAGTTCATATGAGACAGTAATGGATATAATAAGTACTCAGTAAAATAAATTGTTCCAATAGAATAAAGAAGAGGAGTAGGAAGAGGAAGGAGAAGGGGAAAAAAAAGGAAGAGGAGGAAGAGGAGGAGGAAGAGGAGGAGAAGGAGAAAAGAAAAGGAGGAAGGAGGAGGAGGAAGGAGAAAGAAAGAGGAGGGAGAGGAAAAGGAAGAAGTTGGGAGGAGAGAAGAAGAGAGAAGAAGACAAGGAGGAGGAATTACTAGCATTTGATAGCACTTTAAGGTTTGCAAAGTAAATTTACAAATTATTAGATTTACTCTTCAAAACGACCTTGTGAGGTTTTATTATCTCCATTTTTACAGTTTCGGAAACTGAAGCAGACAGAGGTTGTATGATTTGTTGACAGCCACCTAATAAAATGTTTGAGGCAAAATTTGAACTCACATCTTCCAACTCCAAGTCCAGTACTCTATCCACTATAGCACCTACCTAAATATTTCCATATAGAGCAGAAGGGAAGGAATGGGTATTTAGATTAAGGCTTAGTTTCTGCTTCTTCCTGGGAACAAAAAGGATCCCACTGATTTTTGTATTAGCATGGCCTCTCTAAGATACTATGCCATCATTTTCAGCATTCTTATAATGGAAAGGAGTGCCTTGCATTCTAAGCAGCCCATTTGCAGTCATAGAGTGCCACAGTTTCAAACTTCTAGATCAACCCAGCCTTTCTTTCTGTGGAGAAGTTCAGAACCAATTCAATTTTATTTAGCCAATATTTAGTAAGTATCTAGTGTGTGCAGATCACTGTACTCAACATTGAGCAAAGTATAGTTTAGTTAAGCCATAATTTGTCTTCAGGAAGCTAACATACAAGACATCTTAACCTTGGAGTTTGAGAGTTTGGTTTATTTTGAAAAATATATTTTAATATAGTTCACTTGCTGTTGTTTTTTGCATTTCGGAACAGCCTTGACATGATCCAGATGTTATTGAGTACCAATGATAATTTCCAGCACTACTTAGATCCCTTTATTTCTCTGTTATCTACTCCACCCACCGCCTAGTGATGTTTGCTCCCTGCAGATCAAAATGTTGAAAAAGGCAGAAACATGTAGCTTGATTACGAGGGGAAATTCCTCTAAATCAGGATTTCTTTCCCTGGAATGCATGGACTTGTTTTTTAAAGAGGTCTAGAGGCTTCATCAAAGTGACAAGGGATCTATCATATATGCATGCATGCCACATGCACACACACAAACACAATTTAAGAATTCTTGCTCTGGAGTGAGACTTCCCTGCTACTGAAGAAAATAAAACTGGATAGATAGATATAGATACATATATATATATATTATACATAGATAGATGTAAAAGGATAGATATTTTAATTTAATTTATTTTTAATTTTAATTTAATTGGTTCCCTATGCAATTCTATGTATTTTATTTTACTCCTTTAAAAACATTCCAAGAAAAGGTTCATGGGCTTTACCAGGAATCTGTGACACAAACAAAAAAGGTAAAGAACCCATGTCTAAGTAGGGGAATATAAAGTGTGGATAGCATGCTATGTTTACATGGAAGGAAGGGTATGGGATAAGTACTGCACCTGCAATTCCACTGAGAGAGGCAATGCAGGAGGCACCTTCTCAGTAACCTGTGGTCTTAGGAGTTGCCTAGAGCAAAGCTCCTTAAATTGTGAATGTAACTGAATGTGGGGGCTGTGAAAAATTTGGCAATAGTAAAAAGATTTCTGAACACAATGACCAAAAATTAACTCAAAATAAAACAATGAATCCAACGTGTTTCTGGCAGCCCCTGCCTGAGCTGCATCATGAGACTCCACCACTGCCTTGGTTCTGAACATACAACATGCACACTTTGCACTGTACATGCACGGATGTTGCCAGAGACACCTCGACTCAGATTCTAAATGGGGCCATAGAAAAACTTCTAGGTGAAAGGGAGTCATGAGTGGAAAAATGTTTAAGAAACCCTGGGCAGCACTGAGGCTGCACAGCTCGTCTGAGTCAGGGTAGGACTTAAAACTGGGTGTTTTAGGCCTTGAGACCAGCTCTCTACCTACTTTGCCACATTCCCCCTAATAGAGGGGAGGAAAGAGATCTTCAGAAGTACAGCCCAAAGTCTCTGCTGGCTGTACCTCCTGGAGATCCAAGGCCATGGAATGGTGTCTGCTGGATAGTTACTGAACTTCATATTCTCATTAGCTTTAGACTTATGACTTTTCCTTTATTTTTGCCTCTGACCTCAACAGCTAAAATAATGCTATCATCAGTCAGGGCTCTTGTCCCACCCTACTTTACACCAGACTCAGTACTCACTTGGTCTCCTCCAGCTCCTCCGTTTTCTGAATGGCATCGGTTTCATACTTGGTTCTCCACGTGGTCACCTCGGTGTTAAGTTTGGACACCAGGCGCTGCAGCTCAGATTTGCCCCCTTGTTCTTCCTCCAGCTGCTCTTTTATCAAATCCAGGTCATGTTTGGTATTGGCTAGACTGACAACAGCAGCACTTCGTGACTGTGGATATCAGATGTATTAGGAAACATGCTTGCCAACTGGTGTTAATCTCTTCCTGGGCCCTATCAGAACCCTTAGCTTTTTTTTAAAATTATAATTGCTTCAGCATGACTGTTGTGGACAGCTCAGCTACCTTGTATCTCCCTCCCCATTCCCAAGATAAACACAGCCTCTCTCTAAGTATTTGAAAGGATATCCTGTGGGGAAGGGAAACTGGTTCTTTCTGGCCTAAGGGGCCAGAACCAGGATCAAGGGTGGATCAAGAGGAAAAAAACCTCCTAATAATTAGGGTTGTCCTAAAGTGGAAGGAGCTGGCTCGAGGTTATGGATTCCCCTTCTTGAAGGTCTTCAAGGAGAAGCTGCACAACCACTTGTTTGTTAGATGTGCACTAGTGAAGATTTCCTATGCATTGGACCAGATGGCTGCAGAGGGCCTTCTGACTCAAATATTGTGATTCTAGGATTCTGTTTTGCAAACCTTTGACTCTTCTTCCATCTGCCTCTTGTAGTCTTCCACTTGAGAGACCAGTGAAGTCTTCATCCTAAAGATTTGATTTAGCCGGCTCTGGGATTCCTCATGTTCCCGGCTTAGCTCACTGTTTTCAGCTAAGTAAGGAGAGAAGATGAAAAGAGATCTAGAAGAAAGTTTCTTTAGCAAGTTTCTAAGTCCGCTGAACTGACTTAAAGGAACAGTAATAGAATAGAAGGGGAATTTGTTCTGGTTTTTTTTTTGGTCTGGCCTAGTGATTTCATTAGTGTGGAGGCAATTTAGACATGGAAGCCCCCTTTACTAATGCATAGTAGTAGACTTCAAAATATACTCATCTATAATTATAACTGATGAGTTTGAGGAGAGCAATTGACACAAAATGTTGGGGTTCAGGCATATGACATTCACAATGGACTTTCTCCTTTGCTAAAAGGTAGGTTTATTTATGAGAAGAGGTTACAGACAAAATGAAGAGGTGAAAGAGGTACCAGAAATGTTAAGTATGAAATACGATTGAGAAGACATAAATGTAGAGATTTTATCAATTAACAATGGAAAAGACAAGTTCTCAAGTGAAACTCACAATTAACCAGGAGAAAGGGAGTATTCCATTAGCTGGCAGGCTAAATTCATAGAAGAGTTTGGCATTCTAAAATAGTTAACTAAAACCAGGAGAAAAATGCCATGGTGAGCTAACTTAAAAGGAGTCAACAAAGATGGCATGAGTCAGGTACAGATTTATAAGGAAAATTTAACCTTGCAGGGTTGATATCAAACTTAGGTTTCTGATTGGATACAATAAATAAGATGTGGAAACAAGGGGTGGGACTGTAAGGTTGAGCTGATCCCCATCAGTGTCCTTCCCTGCTTGCCTCAGAGATTAATCTTATCAGTACTCCAGGCTTTCTCTGCCAACCCCAACTAGTGACCCATCATAATGGTAAAAAGGCACTAAGAAGTTATATGACTTTTCCAGGATATCATGGTCAGTATGTGGTGAGAGAGAGGATTTAAACTCATGCCATCCTGATTCCAAGGCTGATCTTCTGTCTAGTAAGAAATACTGGAATGAATGAATACATGAAAAAGTACTTATTAAAATACTTGCTATATGCAAGACACCATAATTTTGTAAATATTTATTAATAAATCACTAAAGACTTCTCTAATTGAATTGAAATATGGAAAAAATTGAGCAACAAACAACTAAAATTAAACTCAAGCTGGAAGATGATTCTGTGCCAAAAAAAATTTCGTAGGAAGAAAGCATGGGTATAATTACCATGTAGGCAATTCATCCTGTTCTGGGGCTACATAGTGGGAGCATACTGAGGGGAATAATGAGATGGAGGAGGGCAATTCTACAAAGTGTTCTTGCAGTCCCAGAATTCAAGCTTGTTTGCTGGGGAGGTGACAGCAAGAGTTTTAAGGGGCCAGAGAATGAAATGGTATAAACCAGAGATGATAAATAACAAGAAAACTTGGGTTCCAGTTCAGGCTCTTTAAAAAAAAAAAATATGACCTCTAACACATCCTTTAACTTCTCTGAACTTCAGTATTCTCATCTGTTAAATGGGCGTCTTAGAATCCTAGAATCTCAGAGGTGAAAAAGACCTTCATAGATTTCTGCTCCAACACTACCATCTTGCCTCAGAGAGATTCCAACTTGCGCCAGACCTAGCACTAGAACCTAAGTCTTTTTTTATTTTTAAATCTTATTATTTATCTTCAAGCCCAATTGTGTTTTTTTCCCTCCCTCCACTGCATCATGCTACCTATTTCACAGAGATGTTTTAAGGATCTAGTGAGTCCTAGGGAGAAGAGGATGGGATAAAGGAATAAACATTTATATAGAATGCCAACTATGTGCCCAGCATTGTGCTAAACACTACGAATATTGTCTCATTTGATCCTCAGAATAACCTTGGCTGTTAATATCTCCATTTCATAGTTGAGGAAACAGAGGTAAACAGAGGTTGGATGATTTCTTCAGTGATACAACTAGTAAGTGTCTGAAGCTAGATTTAAACTCAGATCTTCTGACTGTAGGTCTAGTGCCCTGACCACTGAGCAACCAAAGGCAGTCATCCGTACTAGGACAGCTTCATCTTAGAATATTTAACCCTCGTTCCTTTTCACAGACTGTCCCTTTCATACTAGCAATCTTCTCTTTCCTTACCATCTCTTAAAACTTTTTTTCCCTTTCAAGACTCAGCTTCGGGAATACCTCTTGCCAGAAACCTTTCCTGATTCTCCCTAGAAATCATTTTGCCTTCATTTTATATTTGTTTATCTGCATACATGTTGCTCTCTGACATAGAAATGTAAGCTCTTCAAGGACAGGGACTGCTTAGCTTTTTCCCTCCTATCTTTTGTTTTAAATTCCCCAATGCTTATCAGTGTCTGACATATACCAAGTGTTTAACAAATGCCTCTTGAATTGATAACACAGATGTAAGAAAGCATAACAGATGTCTTGGAAGATTATGACAGCATGAGAAATAACACGTGAAAGATGGTATAGTTTCATAAACATGTTAGATATTATTTTTTCATATTTACGGTCTCACTTTTCAGTTCTATGCTATTAAACCCTGTCTGATCACAGATGAAAATTGGATGTAATTTTTCCCCCCAAGACCAGGGAAAACTTCATCCCATCTGGGATGTAGGACAGCATTTTTCACCCTGCATCATTCCTCAGATGTTGTTGTTGTTTGTCCTTTGAATAACAGGAAGGGAATGCCATAGCCCAGTAAGGGAGGGCTATGTAAGGTCACTTGCCTCACTTTTCCATTCAGAGGCATCTGGGTCTAAGAGGTCTCAGTTTCACTGAGGCTGTAACCATTGAAACAAAAAATCTCCTCTTTTACCTAGGCTCCCCCCCCCAAAAAAAAAACCAACACCTAAATAAATAAATTAATTAATCTGGGAGAGGAAGACTCTTCTTTCTTAAAGACCATGACATAGCCCTCTTTGTAGTGGCCAGAAACTAGAAACTGAGTGGATGTCCATCAATTGGAGAATGGCTGAATAAATTGTGAAAAAATAAATATTATGGAATATTATTGTTCAGTAAGAAATGACCAACAGGGTGATTTCAGAAAGGCCTGGAGAGACTTACACGAACTGATGCTGAGTGAAATGAGCAGGACCAGGAGATCATTATATACTTCAACAATAATACTATATGATGATCAATTCTGATAGACCTGGCCATCCTCAGCAATGAGATCAACCAAATCAGTTCCAATAGAGCAGTAAGGAACTGAACCAGCTACATGCAGTGAAAGAACTCTGGGAGATGACTAAGAACCATTACATAGAATTCCCAATTCCTCTGTTTTTGTCTGCCTGCATTTTTGATTTCCTTCACAGGCTAATTGTACAATATTTCAGAGTCTGATTCTTTTTGTAAAGCAAAATAATGGTTTGGTCATGTATACATATTTTGTATTTAATTTATACTCTAATATATTTAACATGTATTGGTCATCCTGCCATCTAAGGGAAGGGGCGAGGGGAAGGAGAGGAAAAATTGGAACAAAAGGTTTGGCAATTGTCAATGTTGAAAAATTACCCATGCATATATCTTATAAATAAAACGCTATAAAAAAAAAAAGACCATACCTTAAACCAAAACCAATCTGACTCTCATTGGTCACTAATAGGTCCTAAACCAAGCCCTGTTTGGTCATTGCTTGGGTCCTAACTGAATCAGATTAAGTGTAAATAGCAGTCATTTCTGCTTTGACCATTCCTTGGATGGATTCTATTTTTGGGAAAATGACTTTACCTTGGAGCCTGGTCCTGATAGCATTAAGCTCTGCTTGGTTTCTCTCCAGTTCAGCCACTTTAGCATTGGCTTCAGCCAAATTGTCTTCCAACTTTCGGACATGAGCCTCGGCATTCACCTAAAGACAAAATGGCACTCATGGATTAGACAGAGAGCCCCAATCAAAGGGTGAATTCTTTTGACATTTTGTGATAAATGAAACAGAGATTTGGTATCTTTTCTCTCAGATTATGTCTTTTAGAAGTCATGTGGGGGAAAATTAAAGATAAAAAGAGGATGGTTCATGTTAAGTAGATGAAAATTATATATATACATATATATATTACATGCAAACTTGAATATGTAGATAATATAAATAAAATAAGAATAAACATGAATCTGCATGTATAATCAAACTTAAATATTTATTTTGGATGTATATTTATATTTCATTTTTATTTATTATCTACCTATATATTTTCAAGTTTGAATACATTTAAAAATTCTTATTTATTTGTGCCTAAACTTTTCTCTTCAATATACATATATGTGTATATATATATCAACAGGAATCCCTTCCAAAATAAATTCAATCCTAATATATATTATTTTTATTCATTTATATATTATAAATAACTTATTTGTTGAGCCAAAAGTTATTAATTTGAATGCTTTTCCTATTAAGTATGTAGTTATAAATTTACATGTATGTATACATTCAATCATACACATATATACACACATTCGTATATAGCCAGAAAGAGCCCCTTTATAATCAATAAATCCAAGTCTTAATATACACTTTTATTTTCTTGCATATTAATTTGTACATAATATAGAAATAATTTATTCAACTGGAAAATATTCCTCTGGTGTCCTCTATATCAGAACTTTTTAAACTTCTTCAACTCTCATCCATTTTTGCCCAAGAAATTTTTATCTGACTCCAGGCATATATATATATATATATATATATATATATATATATATATATATATAAAATAAGTATACAAATCATAAAATTCATTGATAATAAATCATAAAGAAATATATTTTAAAACAATTCTTTGGTATACATATAATTCTTACCACTTATTAAAAATAAAGTCAAATCTGCATACTAATGAAATGGATGTGCTTGTTTATTTTTACTTGAAGAATTAAATCTTGGTGAAATATTTGATATCTTTTATTGTTGCCAGACTTTTTGTGACCCCCATATAATGCAATCTACAGTTTAAGAAGCTTTGCTCTACAGAACATATACATACATATTCATGTATATGTTTATAAATGCTTGTATGCATTAGCAAGTATATATATATATATATATATATATATATATATATATATATCAGAAGTGTATCTAACAGAAAAGTTTCCCTTTGACCAATGTCTACTTGACCTTGCCCAACACTCTCATCAGCAAATCCGCCTTTCTCTCCTGTTCTGTACCGAGCAGGGCTCACAAACTGAATCTACTTGCTTAGATCCTTCCCTCCTAGAGTCCTTCCACTGGTTTGTAGGAAACCTCAATTACCTGATGGCTTTTTATGCATAGTCTATGTAGACTGCCTTCTACTTGAAATCTTATGGCACTGTGCCGTTTGAGGGATGGCTTCTAAAGCCTGGGGAGATTTCCTCTCAACGAGAAAGGACCCTTGCCTGCCTGCCTCCTCTAGAGTGGGCCCTGCTTTGGTACGAGCTCATGGTGTGAGGAGGATGCCTGCAGCTGCCTCACCTTGGACTTCTGGACAGCCTCCATGCTGGCGCTGAGGTCATCGATCTCCGCCTTCATCACCTGCTTGTCCTTCTCCAGCTTGGCCTTCACTCTCTGGAGGTTCTCCACGTGCTCTGTAAGTTCAGCCATGGAATCGGTGTGCTTCTTGCGCAGAGTGGAGGCCGTGGCTTCGCTCTGCAAGGCTGCCTCTTCCAGCTCCCTGCGGAGCTTCAGGAGCTCCGCCTCCCGCTTGCGGTTCTGCTCAATCTGGAGTGGGATAGAACAGAAGCTTTGGAAATGAGGGGAAAGTAAAAGTGTCTGAAACCTGGGAGCTTCATCCCTCACCTCAGTCCCCACCCTGGTGCCATTAGCTGGAGACAGTCCAGAGAAGAGTACTGCCAGCTTGGGGAAGGGTGCATTATATCAATGAGATGGACATCTTTAGCCTGGAGTAACGGGATGGAACGTGGCAGCCGTCTTCAAGCTGAAGGAGGGACTAGTGTTTTGTTTAAGCCACAGGGCAGAAACAGGAGCAATAGTAAAAGTTGTCAAGAAGCCAATTTAGGCTTGATATGAAAAAAAATTCATTCATAGTTAACATTCTCCATAAGTAGAATGGGCTGCCTCAATAGGTAGAAACTTCCCTCTTGAGCTCTTTAAGCAGAAGACCACTTGTTGGAGATAATTGTAATATAAGTTAGGGGAATATGGAAGTGTATGGGGTGCCCATATGTACAATGTGCAAGGAGCTGGAAGGTAACTACCAGTTACCTGGTAACAACCAGAAGGTTGTTGAATGAAATGGAAACTAGAGTCTTATCCAACTCTAAAAAATTTTATGATTTGTTTGGTGATTGTACTAGCAATTTGTGACTTACTTCCATTCAACATTCATTTATTCATTCAGCAAATTTCACTGAGCATCAATGTGCAAGGCACCATACTAGACTTAGACATAGACCACCAAAAATATCAATACATCTAAGTGTGCTAATCTATAGAATGCAATAACACTTTGACTTTGGAAAGGGCTTCTCTATAAACAAGTTAGAGTTCCTGATCCATTTCATTCACCCATTACCCTCCAGCTGAAGGGATAGAGGCAAATAATCTCATTGACACTGTTAATTGGGGAAACTGAAGCACAAAGCTGTAAAGAAAATGTAGTGCTGGAGCTGGGTCTGGGACCCATATCTGTTGAACTGAAGACTTTCACTGTTGGGCTTAAGTGAACTATAATATCAGTTCATCCAAGAGGTTAAGGGAGAATGTTCAGTACTAAGCACTGAGGAGCTGACCTTGGTATGGCCAGTGTTCTTTCCTTTCTGATCTTAGCGGTCAGCTTTAGGAAAGCGGTTAAAGCACATGTGATGAAGCATTCAGATACTGTGCACTTAAAACGCCAAGTACTAAGGTGATTCTACTAGTAGTATTTTTTAATGAAAAAATTATGTTTTAAATCTAAAGATGATGCTCCTGACTCATTAAGTCAGTAGGTCTTCCATCAGAATAAAAAACACTGATATACTTCCTCTTTCTTAGGGACCTTATTTTTATGAATTAACCGATCAAGGTTAATGGTTTATGTACAGGGTGAGTTATAGATATATAAGAGCAAACTAGCTCACACAGAGATCAAAGCCATAATCTTGACCTCAATGGAACTGTGTCCCAAGCAAATGAGTTATAGATAAATGTAGATATGGCTTACTTCATATCCTTTGCTCATCAATTGGCTTCACCCCAAGAATCTTCCCAGAAAGACAAAAAAGATTTTTTAAGACTGGCCCTTGACCTCCTCAACACGTTAGCACTTTTATATCCTAAACTCTAGGGTGGGTAGAGGCGAAGCCTTATGTCTTTCTTTGTACATGGGTTACCTGAGCAGAGGTGGCCCCTCCAGCTTCTTCTAGTCTGTCACTGAGGTCTTCAAGATCCCGGGACAGGTCACTACGTTGTTTCTCCACCTGTGGAAGCATTTGGGGGAAAAAGCTTAGTGATACGACCTCTTTGTGAAGATCCCCAATCAAGATTTCTGTATGAGTTTGAACATGTATACATATATTGTATTTAACTTATACTTTAACATATTTAACATGTATCGGTCAACCTGCTATCTGGGGAAAGAGGTGGGGGGAAGGAGGGGAAAAGTTGGAACAAAAGGTTTGGCAATTGTCAATTCTGAAAAATTACCCATACATATAACTTGTAAATAAAAACCTATAATTTAAAAAAAAAAAGATTTCTGTTTGAGTCATCAGATCGCAGAGAGCTAGTACTGTATCTTGGGTCAGTTCTACATACTATTATAGCTATTAGAGTCATTCAACAAATGAGAATTCATGAGAATCTTCTACTAGACTAGATGAATAAATCTTAATTCAGTAATAAATTCAGGGATGCAGTTAGCTCAGAAATATATACCCAAGGTCCTTATTATTTGGGAATTCAATGAATAAGTGTACTCTTTCTAGCAGTTCCAACTCCAATAGTATTTAGGGATTTTTGCTTTTTGCCAATTGCTTTTCTATTTGTTCCTCCCCTGGCAAGTCTGGCTGTACTGGATGCAGCCTAGCCAATGTTAGTAAAGCTCTTCTCCATCGCTTGGCTGGACCTAAGCTACTTACAATAATTGGATTTTAGGTTTTCTTAGCATCTCTGTCAAAGAGTGAGTACTTTTTGCTATTTACCTTTGCTCTCATAGCCCTCTCTGCTTCTAATTCTTCTTCTAGTTCTTCAATCCGGGCCTGGCAGGTGCACAAACAAGAAATTAATCTTTCTCTCATAAAATTGAAGTATATCAGCCCCAACCATTACCCAGAAGATAACACAAAACAGTTGCACAGTACATAAACCATTAACCTTAACCAAGAAGATAAAAAAATGAGGATTGGGAAGGGATTAAGAAAAATGTTAACTGCTCAAAATCAAGATGTTTTCTTTTACATTAGAGGTTTCAAATTCATCATAAACAGCCTGGAGGGATGTGCTTCCATTTGAGATCAACAATAATGCTTTGGGTATATAGATGGCTCCATAATGCACAGAGCACTTCGGGGACTCAGGAAGACTCATATTCCTGAGTTCAAATCTAACCTCAGACACATACTAGACATAAGAATCTTCACCTTGTTTGCCTCAGTTTTCTCATTTGTAAAACAATCTGGAGAAGGAAATGCCAGACTATTATGCCTTTGGCAAGAAAACCCCAAATGGGGTCATGAAGAGTTGGATATGACTGAAAAATGATTGAACAATAACAATATTCCTCCTTTCATGTCAATGCCTTTAGACATCCCTGAAATGTTGTCCTTTAAGGTTTAGCTTGAGCACTACATCCTTCAAGAGACTTTTCTAAGGTTTAGCTTGAGCACTACATCCTTCAAGAGACTTTTCTTGCTTAACTCTGGACCTACTTTGTGTTTAGTATATATTTACTATTTATCTATTTGTGTTATTTTTGCATAATTGTATATGCTATTTTCCCTCAATACAATATACAGATAGTTCTCACTTTACATAAATTCTCATTATACAAATTCAACTTTATGTAAAAAATAATAAAAGAAATTCACCTTCTAAAAATACTTATCTTAATTTTATTGAACAGTATTGTAAAAGTGTTTGTATGTAAACATATATAACT
The DNA here is from genome assembly GCF_902635505.1 of Sarcophilus harrisii. NCBI lineage: Eukaryota > Metazoa > Chordata > Mammalia > Dasyuromorphia > Dasyuridae > Sarcophilus > Sarcophilus harrisii. Next base: position 255,143,370 of record NC_045426.1, read on the forward strand.
TTATATATTTGTGTAATTTTCTCTTCACTGCTGGACCTTTGCTTGATTCTTCATGACCTCCCTTCTCCTTAATTCTTCCTCAAAAAAAAAAAAAGAAACATAAAAAACCCCTTCAAGTGAGCACTGCAGTGAGATTGCTGTCAAAGATCAGGTTCTTAACTTGAGACTTCCTATGGGGAGAGAAAAGATTTTTGTTCCCCTGTGCCCACTTACCCTCCTGTCTTTCCCCACATATCTGTCTTCCATTTCATGTATCCATGTCATCCATCATTTCCTGTCTATATATGTATCTGGTCCCAGAGTGTCTGCTTCCTCTCAGTTCCTGCCCCCTCTTCTTTCTTCTTCCATTCTCTATCTCTAGCTCCCACTTGTGCCCTGCCCTCTCCCTCAACAGGCATGCAGGGTCCCTTTCCTGCCTCCCTCCATCTCTTTCTTCCCCACATCCTCTGACAAATATAAATTAGGTAAAAATCACTTTTATGTACAGGTTTGCCAAATGGTCCACTTAAGTAAAGGGAGAATTATCAATATACTATTTGAACGCAGGTAGTGTTTAATTTTTTCTTTATATTCTTAGTAACTGGCAGAGTCCCTGACAGAATAGGCACTTAATGTTTGCTGAATCGAATTCTTACAAGACTGTAAGATAAACATGGAAGGAAGGAAGGAAGGAAGGAAGGAAGGAAGGAAGGAAGGAAGGAAGGAAGGAAGGAAGGAAGGAAAAACTTATGAAATAACTTCTATTGTGCTACGTGCTTTACAATTATCTTACTTGTTCCTCTCAACAATTCTGGGAGGTTGTTCATTTATTATCCCCATTTTACCATAGAGAAAACTGAGGCAGACAGAGTTACTTGTTGAGGATCACCTAGCTAATCAGTCTCTAAAGTTAGATTTGAACTCAGGTCTTCCTGAATAGAGGTTGGTTCAATTTTCTATTCACTATGCCATCAGATGCCTCTAATATGAGCCAAATTTCTTTGGACAAGCTGAAAGCTACAGATACTTGACAGCTAGTTTGCCTTTTTCTAGGCATAGGGACTAGAACTGGGAGGGACTTCAGAGGCCAATTCATCCAGTCTCTTCAATTTATAATTTATTTCAAGGTAAAAAATGTTGCAGTGGGTCCTATCCTTGACTATTAATCGTGCCTCCTGGATATCATCTCTTATACCTGGATTTTAGTTTGCGTGGCTTCCTTCAAATCCTACTTTCTGCAAGAGACCTTTGTCGACCCCTCCCACTGCTGGTACTTTCCCTCTGAGAATATCCTATTTACACTGGATATGTCTTGTATGCATCTAGTTATTTACATATTGTCTTCCATTAGAATGTAAACTTCTTGAGGGCAAGGTCCATGGTTTTGTCTTTCTTTGTATGTTCAATACTTAGCACAACACTTGGCACATATTAGGGGCTTAATAAACAATCATTTGATTTACTGATTGATAATTCATGGATTAAAACAGATGGTGTAGTGTACAGAAGGAAAAAGAAAATGATTTGGATTTGGGGGTGAGATCTGGGCTTCTCTTTTCTTGCTATACCTGATGTTCTTTCAGTTTCCTTTGCAGCGTGGAATTCAGAGACTGTTCATCCTCATATTTGGAATTGACAGAATTGATTTCCATGTCTCTTCTAAGGAGAAAATAAAACAAAGTATATGTCAGAGGTGGGATTTCACTCTTAGGAAAGGTTTCTAGAGCCAGCATAGAATTCAAGAAAAAGTCTTGGGGGAGGAGGGAAGGAAATATTCCTTTTCTTGCCATTGAAAAGATGTTCTTCCTCCTTTTTCTCCTCTAAGGGACCTCTCTAGGAAAGCATTTTCTTGTTCTGTGGATCAGTCAGACCCTTTAGCAAAATCTTCAGGTCTAGGTTTGTAGAGAAAAATTATAAATTTTTTTCCCTGTGAATTGGTCTGATTATTCTGAAAAGTAATTTGAAATTATGCTAAAATAGTGAATAAAAGGTCCATGTCCTTAGACCCAGAAATTCTACAATAGGCATATTCCTCAAAGAGGTCAAAGATAGAAATAAAGGTCCCATGTATACTAAAATATTTGTAGTAGCACTTTTTTGGTAGTAGTAAAGAATTGGAAACAAAGTAAATGCCTGTTTTGGGGAGAATGATTAAATAAATTGTGATGTGTGAATGTAGTTGAAAATGAATGTAATAGAATATTATTCTTTTTGGGAGAAATGACAAATGTAATTACTACAGAGAGATACAGGAAGATTTATATGAATTGATTCCAAGTAAAGAGAGTAAAACCAGGAAAACAATATACACAGTGATTACAACATTGAAAATTAAAAGAACCACCACTGATTGTTTTGTAATTATGACCTAGATTATTTCCAAAGAAGAGATAAGAAAAGAAATCCTCCTCTCCCCATGTTTGAGAGGTGGGAGAGTATGGATACATATATTGTCAGGCTTGGTTTTGTGTATTGCTTGGTTTTGCTAAGCTATTTCCTTCCCAATCTTTTTATATTGTGTTACAAGAGATATCTCTCTAAAAAGGGGAGACTGAAAGGATCTCTTTGGAAATGAAGACAATGCAAAAGCAAAAGGGACCATTTTTTAATATCCCCAAAAGATTGTCAGCTTTTCAGCAAAAAGTATAGACTCTGTCAATGAGTGCTGCATTCAGGTGATAAGTGCTTAATTAGGCCATAAGATCAGGTCAGTTGGGAAGACAGTAATGTGATGAAAGGAGTATTTAATATGAGTCAAAAAATGTGGATTTGAATCCAAGTATCATCCTTTATTATATAATCCTTCTTTGCCTTATCTGCGTTTTCATTTGTCAAATATTTTGTCAAATAATTTGTCAAATGGGATAGTAATACACCTACTAGTACCACCTACTTGATAGGGATTTGTAAAGAAAGTGCCTCCAAAGAAATGTGTGTCTTTATAACTGAGGCAAATCTGTACCATGTAAGTGTTTTCCTTGGGCAATTTTAGTGCTCTAAAATTGATAAGTTTTTCATTTTTTGGCCTTTTACCTGACATATGATTTTAGTGGTAAAGGGAAATCCCAGATGAAGAAACACCCTTGACCATTAGAGGTCAGAAGAATCTTTGCAATACAGAGTTTTAGAGAGTTGTTTGGGACACAGAAGCTAAATGACTTGGCTAAAGTCACACCTACATTATTGTCAGAGGTCTGACTTGAACATTGGTCTTCTTGACTTGGAATAGCTAGGTGTGCAATGGAGAGAGCACCAAGCCTGGAATCAGGAAGACCTGAATTCAAATTTAACTTCAGATACTAATTGTGAGACCCTGAGCAAGTCACTTTACTCTTTGTCTCAGTTTCCTGAGACAATTGAATTGGAGAAGGATACGGTAAACCATTCCCATAACTTTACTAAGAAAATCCTCAACTGGGTCATCATAAGTTGGACATAATTCAAATGACTGAACAACAACTTTTTGACTTTAAAGTTGGCTCTCTTCTTCTCTCTATTCCACTCCTCTCTTCTCCCAACCCCATTTCTAGATCCCCTTTTATTTTGTTTTCCCTCATTAGAATGTAGATTCTAGAATTTGGATTCTAAATCTAGAATTAGAATCACTACCTTAAGAGTGGGGACTGCTTTATTCATATTTATATCCCAAGTCACAGGGCCTAGCATTCATTAAACACTTTAAAAATGTTCATTCTATCTATCTACTTAACTACCTACCTATCAATATACCTATCTAATCTATCAATTTCCCTTTCCACTATGCACCGCTGCCTCTTTATAACTAAATTGTACATAAAAAGCACGTACTTCTTAACCACCTCCTCCAGATCTAGCTTAGCTCTCTCCATCTCATTAAGGTTATCAATGGTCATCTTCAGGTCACTCTCAGCTTTCCGGCGGGCCTTCTCTACTTCAGCTCGTATCTTCTTTTCTTGTTCCCAGTTGTCTTCCAGCTATGAAAACAAGAAAGGTCATGGAGGGAAATCACAGACAAGAATGAGAAAAAAATCTAGGCAAAAGGCACACAGGATTTCTACCAGGAGGAAGCTGTAGGAGCTTCACCAGAGCTACTATAAACTCTGGAAGAACAAGAAAGGCCTTTCCCACCTTCCACATTACTTCTACCCAAGTAGGAAAGAGCATTTCCAAGATGGGGATGAATTTCATTGTTCAAGCAAAAGAACCCTACCCTAACTGGGTCTCACCTCATGGATCTGAGTGCCAAGTTTGCTATTATTTTTCGTTAGATGATTCACCTTGTCTTCCTCAGCTTGTAGGTCATCAAGAGTTTTCTGGAAAGAAAGAAATCCCCAGAAGTTGATGATGGAGAGAGTATGCAGAGAGATAAGGGCCTCTATCTTTTATAAGGAGTCCCTCCCAGAAGGATTGGAGTGGTCATAACTGACTGAATCAATGTTGATCCTTAGTAGCTAATCTTGGGTTATTTTGCCCAATATAGAATAGAGTCTATTACTGCAGAAAGCCAATCTAAATTCAAATAGCTGACTGATAAATTTAAGCTGAAAGAGACATGAAAGGCCATCTAGTCCAATCTCCTTATTTTCCAGTTAAGGAAATTGAGACTAAGCTAAAGGACTTGCCCAATATCTCACAGGCAATATCAGAAGTGAGATTTGAACACAGGTGTTTTGACTGTAGTACCAGAATGGTTTTATTAGTATTGAGTGTTTGATATGCTGGATATTTATTCAGTAACTCTACATCATCCTGCAATGTCAGAGTCATCACTGTTCACCATACAGCCTCTCCCAGGACCTAAAGGGTGCCCTAACCCCCTTAAAAAGCATGGGATATTTGGAATGAAACTTGAAAGAAGTCCAGCCTAATTTTGCCATATGGAACATCAGGTTTCACACACCACTTAGTTCTTAGTCAATAAAGAATGAGAACCAGTCAAATGCATATTTCTACCTGGTGAAGCTCCTCCAGAGCCCTCTTCTCCTTCTGGAGCTTGGCAATAGAGTCTTCTCGGAGGGAGAGGTCACCACTCAAGGTTCGCACTTTGTGATCCAAAGCCTACAGATTTGGGGAATAGAAGATATTGGTATTTCTAAGTGGGAAGTCATCCCATCTCTAAGAATGTGAAGAGATAACTACAAGATAATTCCTAAGTCCAGTCCAATTACAAATTAGCCTGTTTAGCATTCAGAGTTTCTCATGTGGAGAGGTAAGATAGGCATATCAAAGGCCAAGCAGTTTTAAGACTTGTAAGCTAAAAAATAAATTCATCTCTTGAGTCTTAGAAAAGCATCAAGGGGTCTCCAAGAAAGCGGGTTCATTCCCAGAAGCAGCAGCTTAATAACAAGAACTAAAGTGCACATCCAAAAGAGGAATCTGCTATGCTAGGGGAGAGGGAATGAGCAAGAACTTGGGAGGGAGTGAACTCTGCTGATGGGAAGAACTCTCCCTATTGAGAAGAGGGAGTTCGTGGGACTAAAGGAAAGCCCCATTTTTTGGCATCATGGGAAGGCAGTAGCAGGAGAAGGAGGCAATCACAGGCAAGGAGATGAACAGCCAGGCTTGGAATAGACATCTTCTCCATGTGTTTACTCAGAGTTCTGACTATCAGTTTTCACTTCAGAATTAATGAATGAGGCTTTAGAAATGGCACCTGGTTGGAAATGATGGTAGGGGCCGGGTTGTCCCTGGGCTCCCAAGTTAGAGTCAGCATTGCTGACAACACTAGTGACCCAAAAATACCTGTTTCTCCTTCTCCGTCTTAGCCAATGTAGTTTCTAGGCCCTCGAGGTCTCGTTTCAAGTCGCTCATTTCCCCTTCCAGCCTGCGCTTAGTGGCACTGAGTGAAGCCGCCGTACCCTCTTCCTCCTCCAGCCTCTCCCTCATGTCTGAAATTTGGCTCTCCAGATCCATTTTGGTTTTCATCATCTGAGTAAGGCGTTCTTCTGCATCTGACAGGTTCTCTTGTTCCTAAGCAAAGGAAGGAATTTGGGTGAAAGGGATGGGATTCATAAAAGATCTCTCAACACCCTTTCTACAAAGGGCCCAGGAGTGATTTCTGAATTGGCAGAAGATTTGTGTCATTCTGGTTCTGTATAAGGGAGGATTGAAAGAAAAAGCCATTCAAGGCAGGGCTTAATGGCAGGTGCTGTAAATCAGAGACTCTGGATTCTGGTCATAGCCCTGACGTGAACTTGCATCACAATTCTTTGTGCCTCAGTTTCCTTCTCCATGAAATGAGAATAGTAAACAGGGATATCTACTTCATGGAGTTGCTTTAGGGGTCAGATGAAGATAATAGATGTGAAAGTGCTTTAAGAAGCAAAAAATAAGTAGGCAGGCCACTGATTACCCTACTCAGCAACCATATCACCCATTGTGTCTAGGCCCCAGTTTCCCCTATCCTAAAATGAGGGTTATAATATAACTTCTAAATAACAAAGATGTGGTGAGGATAAAAGTGAGATAATCATTTTTCAGAAAGCTGTAGGGGAAAACAAAATATTTGCCAGACATTAAGAAGTTTAGGGTTGGGGAGTGGTTAGACCCAATTTGATTTTTATAAAGAATATTTTTATATACCATTTTTATATGTGCCATTTTATATCTGATTAAGAAACAGTGTGGTATAATGGATAGAGAGCTGGTCTCAAAGCTGGAATGACTTGGGTCCTGCCTTAGACATCCACTGGTTGTGTGATCCTGGACAAAACACTTCATTTCCTGATGTTCCAGGCAATTCTCTAAGAACCTAAATTGCAGAGAAGGTGCTATACCGAACTGGTAGAAGAATTTTCTTCATCTGAGAGTTCCTTATAGTAATGAAATCATAGATCTTATCTCTATCCCTATACAACTAATTACTATTTAACTGAGGGATAGGGAACCTATCTGTCCAAATCACTTCATTCAGTGTCTGGCATGGTGCCCATGTAAAGAAATGCTTAATGAAGGTTTTTCATGCTTTTTCATAGAGATGCCATCGCTCCCAGGCTTCGGTGGTGTTGCCCTAGGGTATAAGGGAAGGCAAAGGAAACTTCCCATTAGTCAGATTTGCTAATAGACCCAATGTGATACAGCTTCTCAGAAAAGCTTCCTCTGTCCTCATCTCTCTATTCTTTACACTGTGTGACTAATTGTCTGGCAGAACTATGACCCTGGAGATTGGGAAGAATGATGGCTCTTTCTCTTAGAAACTTCTGCTCCCAATTTCTTAGTTCACGTACTGCCTGCAGCTGGATGGTTAGATCATTCTTCTCCTGGCTGAGTGTGGCTGTTTTTTCTTCCAGCTCCTTGACCTTGTTGATTAGCTCCTGTGTCTTGGAAATGGCATTCCTCAGTTCTTCCTCCTTGGCTTTCATCTCCTCTTCCTGCCGAGCCACATTCAGGAGAGGCTTAACCTGTAGGATAAGCAATGCCCATAACAGGATTAGAGAGACAGTTTCCTCTGGGATAGCCGCTGTACCTATTAAATAAATAAAGAGGAACATGCTATTCTTTGTCAGCCGACTCAATTTGACCTTATTTAAACTACACTTGGTCCCATAGAATTGATTTCAGCCCCCAAAAAGTCATGATTAAAGTAAAAATGCCTAAATAATTGTTCTTAACCTCATCTGTAACCTCAGCAGAGAAAGTATGTTCTTGGGAATATTTCTGAGAAAATTTTTGTTCTTGAGAACTGAATTTCAAGAAAAAAAGGTTGGATTCAAATGCCAAAGTTGAGTTCAGGACCTAAAAATAGTATTTAATGGTCTGTGTGCCTAAGCTGCTTTTATATTCTCAGGGAGAGAGTGAAGAGCCCATCTTTAAATCCACTAGTACTTTGGACACGACTATTTTGGACTTTCTACTCATTTATATCATAATGTATAAGAATCAATATGGCAGAGGGTCAGAAAAATCTGGGTTCAAGCCCTATGTTAAATGTGTATTATCTCTGGCACCATGAGCCAGTCATTTAATCTCTTATAGTCCTCTGGAAATTCTCTACAATTTATGGAGTAGCCAAGCTACATAAGTAGATAGAATTTCCACGCTGGGAAATCTTCATGCCAGTGAAGAAATCACATTTTCTGAACAAGAATAACAACAACAACAAAAATAAACTTTCCTATTAAAACATTTTTCTTTATAGTTAGGTTTTATTTGGAATTGGAGGTCTTGAAATATATACTATATCAATCTTTTACCTCTGAGACACATACATTATCTCTGCCTGCCTCCCCCTTCCCCTCAGATGAAAAACTTTTCCTTATTTCTGAGAAGTCCCAATTTCCTAGATTCCTTATATGGCTGTATAGGAAGTCAGACCCTTCCTGTTCTCAAATGGGGAGAATGATACTCAAGCTTTAATCATAGGATCACAGAATGTTAGAACTAGAAGATACCTTAGAACAAGGGTTCTTAATCTGGGGTTCAGTTATTTGTTGTTTTTTTTGTTTGTTTGTTTTTCAAAACCTTTCTGTTAACTGATTTTAATAGAATTGGTTTCCTTTTCAATCCTATATATTATTTTATATATTTGAAAACATTATTCTATGGAAACATGTTTAAAAGAATTGCCCATGTTTAACCTATATTGGACTATGTGTTATTTTGGGAAGGAGAAAGAAAAATTTGGAACACAAGGTTTTGCAGGGGTGAATGTTTGCATGTATTTGGAAAAACAGAATACTATTTTTAAAATTTTAAAAATAAATTAAAAAATTAAAACATTATTCTAAGAAGGGGTCCAGATTTCACCATGACATAAAAAAGGCTTGAGAACTTTAGAAGTAATCTAATGCTAGGCCAATTTTACAGAAGAGGAAGCTAAGACTCTTCCTACTATGAGCTCTCTTGTGCATCAGTGGGAGCCTGAGCTTGTTACATGCTTCTCCTCTCACCTTATTGTATAGTTTCCACCAGCCCCAGAACCGAAGCTGCAGGAACTTGCGTACATTTCTCTGGATGACTTTCAGGCCGAGTCTGTAATGAAACCCAAGGGATTGCATGAGTTGGGGATGGGGAGGGTAGTATCAGTACCTGGGGGAAGGGGAATGGGTAAAGAAGGGAGTAGGTGGTAGGCATTGTTCAGACATGAAGATACATTCTAGAGATGCATCATCTCTCCTTGTTCTGTCTCGGGACTGTGAGCAATGAATCTGGCGAGACAGCAAGGGGATCAGGATAGCAATCAGAAAAATGCAGTCATCAGCAAGATAAGGGGACAGACGATGAAATGCAAAGTCCATTCCTAGACAGCTGTTGGAAGTTTGGGAAGGGTGGGGCACTGACTCTAGAGAGATCATTTATTTCTTCACTTACTGATCTTCAGAAAATAAGAAAGTCAGGATAATGAGAATAATAGTTGTGTCATGGTAACCAAAAAAAATATTATTGTTAGAACCTGAATCATGATGGCAGGTCAGGGAGGGAAGAATAATACCATGATTATGAAGGCATGCATTGAAAGGAACTGAGTATCAGGTATATTGAAGGAAAGATAAGGAAAATCTGCTACATAGAGTTGACCCTAGACAATATTAGAATGTTAGCAAAGTTTGTCTTTGGCAGCCCCCTGCCATTTGTAATATTCCTCTGTGTACATCCTGAAGTGTCCAGAGCTAGCCCAGATGTTGGACCCTGGCTTCTTAGGGATCTCTTTGGGAGCATCCAACTGGGCTACCAGCATCCCAGATCCCAGACTTTTCCCCCCTCAATATTCTTCCCTTTCCTCCCCTCCATGGCCATCAAATTTTATTTGTCCTAGTAATCTCTCTATTGGGTGTCCTAGGATAGTAATTGATAAATATAATTTGTGCAGCACTTTTAGGTTTGCAAAGAATTTTACACACACATACACATTTGATTCATATAATATTTGATTTTCACTTGATGCATATAATATTTGATCTTCACAACACCTTTGTGAGATAGATTCTATTATTAACGTGGAAAGTGAAGAGAAAGATTAGGTGAATTGTTCTAGATCACGCAGCTAGTAAGTGCCTACAGTAGACTTTGAATTCAGTTCTTCCTGGCTCTAAAGCCAGTGCTCTATCTACTTCATCACCTAGTAGAGATGCCTCCTGGATGTCTCAATAAACAAAAGCAAACTCCCCAATTAATAAATGATCAAAGAATAGGAACAGGCAGTTTTTTGATGAGGAAGTCAAAACTATATTATAGTCATGAAAAAATGCTCTAAATCATTAGTGATGAGAGAAATGCAAATTAAAACAACTTTTAGATATTATCTTTCACCCATCAGATTAGTTAAAATGATAGATGTCCTTCAATTGGGGAATGGCTAAACAAATTATTGTATATTATTGCAATGAAATATTATTGGGCTGTAAGAATGATGAGCAAGTTGATTTTTAGAAAAACATGGAAAGATTTAGGCTTATAAAGGAAGATGCTATATACCTCCAGAGAAAAAACTCATAATATATATACATATATATGTATGTGTGTTTATATATGTGTGTGTGTATGTGGTTTAATTGTTGCCTTCTCTAGGGCAGGATGCAGAGAGAAGGAGAAAAAAAAGTGCATACATATTTAACCTATACCAGATTGCTTGCTGATTTGGGGAAAGGAGAGGTAAAGGAGGCAGGGAAAAAACTTGGAACACAAAGTTTTACAAAAATAAATGTTGAAAACTGTCTTTACATGTATTTGGAAAAATAAGATGCTACTAAAAAAAGAAAAAGGTGAATAACAAAGAACAAAAGAAAAACTTAGAAGGAAGCATAGCAAAGCTGGGTAACTTTGAAAACAACGTATAGTATTTATTATATAGCTTTAAAAATTAAACAACTTAAAATGGAAATCCATGGTTTTGTATTTAATCCTCTTTGTTCTGGTATGTTCATAGAAATGTTCCTTTTTTCTCAGTTTACATTTAAGTTTAAATTAATATTTTTCAATTCTTATAAAAAGGGCAAACAAAATTAAGTCCCAAATAAGGAAATGTCTCTCTCCAGTAATTTAAATAAATGCCTTAACCCAGTTAGAATGAATGTGTCTACAAAAGATCAGTGAGAACTAAATCTAATGGTGGAAATTTCAGGTATGAAGACAAATCAGGAGAGAGAACTCTTTCAAAACCCACTTCAGATCCTATTTCTTCTTCTCTGCCACTGCCTTTTCCCTTACCTTCCAATCTTTCTTTCATTATATCTTCTATGTTGACACTGTTCCTCATTTTCTCTCCTCCAGACCCCTTTCCCCCAGCTAAGATTAAAGTATTCATCTTTTGATTCTTTGCTGAGAAGATGGCTCACAAGAAGGAGTAAGACTGTCAGTGTTTACCATGTTTAGAGTGGAGCAGTGGATAGAGTATGAGAACTAAAATTAGGATAGTCCTGAGTTCAAATCTTGCCTCAGACATTTTCTTATTTAATCAAATTTTTTAATCACTCTCAGGCTGTTTCCCCATCTGTAAAATGAGGATAATCATAGCATCTTCCTTATGGGGTTGTGGTGAAGATAAAATAAAATAACATAGGTACAGTGCTTTGCAAACCATTGAGCAACCTCTAAATGTTGGCCATTGTTATTATTACTCCTGTATTGCTGAGCTATCCCAAGAGGGTGTCAACTGTTGTTTAGGACTGGGGAAGAGATTGAAGTACAATCTATAGTGTCTTCTAACAAGTGAAGTTAAAAGAACTGAAAAGATTGGGGAGGGGAGACAGGAAAGATGATACCTTCTTTCCAGCATTTTTTTGAATTCAATTCTCATCAGGAAACCTCGGAGTCGGCACTGAAGCATCGTCATGATTTTGGCCAAGCGTTCATCTCGCATATCTTCCAGTCTGGCCAGGATTCCAGCCCGGAAGAATACCTAGGAAAGCAAGACAGCAGTCTGGAGGCCTTGGTTTCCAAAAATATGACTCTTGCTTGAAGGCAGCTACTTCAGAGAGTTTTCAGTGTTAAGCAGAGCAGGTAGTCAGGAAAGCAAAAATTATTTTAAATATCTACCATGTGTCAGACATTGTGCTAAATTCTGGGAATACAAAGAAAGGCAAAAGACAATTCCTGCTTTCTAGGAGCTCAGGCTAATGGGGGAGATAGCATACAAATAATTATGAACAAACAAGTTCTATGTAGACTAAATTGGAAATAATCAAGAGAGGAGAGGCACTAGTATTAAGGGAAAACTAAAGGAAAGAATAAAAGGTGTTCTGTAGGAGGAGGGAAACCAAGGGAATCCAGAAGGTAAAGATGAGAAGAAGAGCATTCCAGAAATGAGGAGACAACTAGTAAAAGTGCCCAAAGTAGAGAGATGGAGAATCTTTTGAGAAATATCATCTCATTCTTTTCATTCCTCTCCTCTCCTTTCTTCTTTTTCCTCTCCTCTCCTTTCCTTTTCTTTTTCTTACCTTTGCCCCCTTCTCTTCATTTTCCTTCCCTTCCCTTCTTTTCAACACATGTATGCATAGAAAACAAAGAAAAATAAATATCTATATATCTGAAAGGAAAAAAAATAGGTGGATAATGTGTCCAGTCCTTAAGTAGGTAAGGACTCCTTTTGGATACCCACCCCAATATTGCTCCCCAAAATCTTTATCAGGATTCACACTTGGAAAATGAGACTGACAGCCTGGGTGACTAATATACCTTGGGAATAATTGAGCTGGCTGAGTGTCACCTTTTTAAAAAACCTAACTCTAAACCCATGGACTATGTTCCTAGCAGTCCCTTTCATCTCTGTTAGCTGGAGACAGGGCCCTTAAACTCCACAGAGAGACAGCCTCCAGGCTCTCTCTTGATCCCTTAGGGAACTCCTCCATCCCTAATGGATTCTGAAGATGTTAAAAACCCTGAATTGGCTACAATTTGTCCTGACCCAAGCTTAATGAGAGTATAGGTAAAATATGGGGCTGCTAATGATTCCTGTAGCATCTACTTCTCAGGGTTGCTGCAGGGCACCATTGGGATGTTGAGTTGTAAAGCATTTGACAAATCTTAATTTAGAATATGTCATTAGTGACATATTGGTTAGCTTTGCAGGACTGCTTTTTCCCTTCTTTTTCCTTTTCAATCTGTTATAAGAGATAGCTCACTGAATAGGTAAAGAAAAGGGAGCAGGGATTGGATCAGTGATTTCACTGGTTTAAAGAACTTATAGGCTAAGGAAACCTCTTCTTAACAATGCAAGTAAGTCCCTACTATGCAATGTATATTCTTCAACTGACAGGAGTTCTCACCCTGGAATCCAGGTACTTGCTTTTTTAAAATTGTTTTTGATTAATTAGTCATTATTTTATCTGATTTCATAACCCCATGTTGGGTTTCCTTGGCAAAGATACTGTAGTGGCTTGCCATTTCCTTGTCCAGCTTTTTTTTTCTTTTTTTTTTGCAGATAAGGAAACTGCAGCAAACAGGTTGAAGTGACTTAAACAGAGTTACACATCACACAGGTACTACGTGTCTGAGTCCAGATTGGAACTTAGGCAAAATCTTGCTGATTCCAAGCCCTGTACCACATACTGCCCTTTGGTTTTTGATAACTGTATTTCAATATAACTGGCTTCATTTGTAAGTCTATTTTATTTCAAATATTATCTCAGAATATTATTTTGAGAAGGGATCCATAGGCTTCCCTAGATTGCCAAAGGGATCCAAGATACACAAGATTAAGAACTCTCATCTTAGAGAATAGAGCAGTTATCAAATATGTTGCCCTCTGCACTCCCAAATGTGGTCCAAACCAGATTAAAATGTAATTAGGAAACATTTAACAAAATAACCCCAAAAAACAATAATAATGTGAATCTATGGTTTTATAAATCAACATGCTGCTCACAGGGATCCTTATATAGGACTTAGTAGCCCTCATTTCTATTTCAGTTTGATAACATTGGCCTTGAAGAGAAATGAGAAATTAAATGACTTTCCTAGAGTCACAGCTAGGATGTGTCAGGAGTTGGAAGGGAATGAAAAGGGACACATTTGAAAATGATTGTAATATAAAAAGAAGAGATCAATAAAAATAAAAGCTAAAAAAGGCTTATATGTTGTATAAATATAAATTATGATGATGATGATTATACATGTGAGGGAAAGGTCTCAAATTACTTAAAATATGTATGTGTGTTTAAATAATTCCTAGCTTTCCCTTGGTGATTATATCTGTGATTCTTAGGAACTGGAAGATTAATACTCAGTAGGCTCCCAGCTTCTGTTGCTAACTTTCACTTGAATTCAGGATCACCATATGCCAGACACTTTGATTAGTAGAAATTGGGTGCAATATATTTGTATGAAATGAGAGCAGTTTTATTAGTACATTAAATGTGATACTGGCTTCACTTCTGGGAATAAACATATATAGATATATACACATATATATGAAAATATATACATATCAAATATATACATACATATATACATGTATATATTTATACATATTTATATTTATATAAAATATATATTTTATATATGTATATATGTAAATGTATTATATACATATGTATATATATTTATACATATATATTTATATTTATATATATATATTTATTTATATACACATGCAATATTGTATATATAAACACATACATGTGTGTATATATATACCTATGTACATACAGGTGTACATATATATATATATATATATACACATGAATACTTATACCTACACACATGTACATACACATCTATATACATCTATATGCTATATATATGTGCATATATATGTATATATGTACACACACACACATATATATATATATATATATATATATATGTATATATATATATATGGAGGCTAACTGAATCCCTTGTCCGAATGGCAATCTATGGGGCATACTGTCCAGGGAATCCACACAGGTTGGACTAGATGCCTTCTGAGATCTTTTTCAACTCTGAGATTCCATCAACAGCTGACCCATCCACAAGCTCAACCCCATTCTTTCAAACCACTCAGATGATTGGTATTGATCATGAAGAAAAGGGAAGATGAGCAACTCCATCCCCCTGGGTTTTTAAGGGAATGCTCATTCCATCCACCCTATCCAGCCTAAAGAAGAAGCCTGACAAAGCTTGGCTGGACCAGGATTTGGCACCCAAACCAAGAACAACCCCGATGACTCATGAACCAGAGTCAGGTGGTGACCTCTCCTCTGAGTCAAGAATGAATAAGGGTTGTTGGCAGGGTGCTCGGGGGCTTTGGGTTGTGGGTGGTTTGGAATGATGGGCTTGATGACCCCATGGGCTCCTCTCCCACACAAGTTAATGCTACTGCCCCAGGCCAAATTCTGTTCTCTTAATGAGGCACTCTTATTATATTATGGAAGAGCTTTTTCTTATAAGGCAACAACTGGACACTGCCTCCCACCCCTCTATTTCATTTTTAGGATTTTGGACCCTTTCATTTGCCTCGCAGCTGAACTCTCTTCATCTATGTATCATCTCCAATTATAGTGTGGGCTTCTTGAGAGTAGGAAGGATTAATTTTCTGTTTATATCCCTAGCACTTAGCCTAATGCTTGGCACAAAATAAGTGCTTAATAAGAATTTTTTCATTCATTCATTCTCAGATTTTTTGGAATGATACTAAGATAGTGATGGTTAAGGTTTAAAGACAGCGCTAGAAGTAATCTCTGAAGTCATCTAGTCTACTTTCCTTACCCTCAGGGGCAGGGGAGATCTCCCTACCTTTACTGCCCAACCAGATTCCTAGCAACTCTTAACAAGGCTGAGATCTGAGGGCCCTGGCAATAGATATGAAGGCCATTCATGAATGTTTGTGTGTATGTGCTTGTCCAGGTAGTCTCTGACTGTGTACGTGTAACAAACAGGGTTTCACATTTTACTGATAAGGAAGCTCAGGATGCCCAAATCACACAGCACTGGTTGTCAGGGGTAAGATTCGAATATAGATCCTTTAGACTCCAAACTCAGTATACTTTCCATTATAATGTTACTGCCCATTGACTTTAGAAAAGAATAGTGCATGCAGAAAAATCTACCTTGGTGTGTCCAATTTTATATTCATTCACATCTAGGTCAATAGAGCCAAGCAAAAGTTCTGAGGCTTTCTTATTGTCCACGAATCCCTGAGGGATCACATTGGGGTTCAAGACTTGGTATCTAAATAGAGGAAGGTAAGAGTGAGAGGTATGTTTCATTCAAACAGGAGTCATTGCAGAACTCAAGACAGAGATTTTCCATATTCAGAAAACTTGTTCATCTAAACCACTATTGAGTAGAGAAATGCAAATTAAAACAATACTGAGGTATCACCTCACACCTGTCAGATTGGCTAAGATGACAGGGAAAGATAATGACAAATGTTGGAGGGGATGTGGGAAAAATGGGACACTGATACATTGTTGGTGGAGTTGTAAACTGATCCGTCCATTCTGGAGAGCTTTGACTCAACAGTGCCATTAATGGGTCTGTATCCCAAGGAAATCTTAAAGGAGGGGGAAAGACCTACGTGTGCAAAAATGTTTCTAGCAGCCCTATTTGTGGTAGCAAAGAATTGGAAAATGAACCCATCAATTGGGGAAAGCTGAACAAATTGTGGTATGTAAAGGTAATGGGATATTTGTTCTATAAAAAATGATTAATAGGCTGATTTTAGAAAAGCCTGAAAAGATTGACATGAACTAATGCTAACCAAAACAAGCAGAACCAGGAATATACATTGTATACAATAACGGCAAGAATGTGCAAGATCAATGAATGAAAGCCTTGTTTCTTCTCAGTGGTTCACTAATCCAAAGCAATCCCAAAAGACTTTGGATAGAAAATGCCATCTGAATCCAGAAAAAGAACTATGGAGATTGAATGTAAATCATCACCTGCTATGCTCACTTCTTTTTTCTTTTTTTTTTCTTTCCCAGGGTTTTTTCCCTTTTGTTCTGATTTTTCTCTCCCAACATGATTTATAAAGCAATGTGTGTTCAAAATAAATAAATAAATTTTTAAGAGGGTGAAAAAGTTTTTTTTTAAAGCTTGTTTATTTCTCTCTCAGTGAGACATGTTGTTTTTAAAGTTAATTGAGAAAATCATGCCTTTCAAGTGGGAATTTCTGCAAGTGAGAGTAAATGACCACAGTAGCAACTTTTCTTTCTGAGATGGGGCAGAAGAGGGAGAAAAGAACATAAAAGAAAATATTTCCAAAAATATTTCAACCTATGTAGCAACCTAAAAGCTCTTGGTGAAGGAGCATAAATGATTGCTGTTGGGAATCAGAAAGGTGATGCTTACCTCTGTTTGAATTCAGGATATTGTAATCTGTTAGGGAAACCCTTCCTGCAAATACGGATACCTTCCAGGACACCATTACAAGCCAGCTGGTGCATGATCAAGTGAGCATCCACCACCCCTGACAAAACAAAGTCATAGGTATGAGACAGTGAGTCCTCCCCTAGCAGATGGGACAGATGGACAACTCCCACCCAGGGAAACACAGCTTGAAAGTTGGCACAGTGCACCCATTCATGATGATGTGTGACACCTTTAGGAGATAGAAAGGGGTCCAACTCACTGTCCAACTGGATTCCAAGTCACTCTCAACAGGGCTCAACAGTCACTCTCAACCAAATATACAAAGGCAGATTGTGAATGTCTGATTGTGTGTATGTGCTTGTCTGTGTGGTCTCTGACTAAGTAGGTGTCTCACAGCATTACAAAGCCAGAGACAGAATTAATTTTAGATTATTCATTGTCTGGCATCCTCAGTTCCTCTTCCACTTGCCCACTAATTGAAAGTGGACTATATTGAGTAAATCACTGGTTTGGGAAACAAGCTGGTCAGTACAGGCACTTCTCAGATTCTGAGAACTCCCTACGCCCCAACCTCAAGCACTTACCAGACTGTTTGAACTCATTAGGGACAATGCATCGGACAAAATGGGGGGCAGTGCTGTGCAATGTGGTCATCAGTTTGTTCAGCTGTTCCTGGGGGTGGAGAAGAAATGAAGTCAGTGAGGAAATAATAGTAGCTCTCATTTACTGATGAAAAGAAATGTTTTGCTATTTATAAAGTGCTTTACTAATGGATAACATTTCTTGCTTTCTCAATGGATGCTTAAGGAACAAGAAATAAAAATTGAACATTTAAAAACAATAAAGTACTTTCTTTCTTCAATAGTCCTATGAAGTCATATGCAGTTCAATGAGGATCATAGAATTAAAACTGGGAAGAGCTTCAAGGGCCATTTTGTCCCTCCCTCTCATTTTCCCGAGAAAGAATTAAGCTGCAGAAAGTTTTCATGATTGGCCCAGAATCACACAGGATTTGAACTTGAGTTCTTTATCTTTATGATTAGAATCTCTGTTTTTATATAAGATAAAATTGCTCAGGATCACACAACTATTAAATAAATGTTGGGGCTCAAAGTTCTGCTGTCTTTCCATTGTACCCCCATAACACATAGGCAGGAAGAGTATTGGACATATTTCAATAGAATCCAACACTTGGTGGTAAAAGGAAGGTTCTGAAATTTCTGCTCTTCTTGACCCTCAACTTGGCCCAACCAATTAAAGAGGAGCAGTTAGATGATAAATGGATAACTCTAGGGCTAGAGTTAGGAAGACTCATCTTCCTCTGTTCAAAACCAGCCTCAGACATTTACTAGCATGTATGGGCAAATCAGCTTCCATTTGCCTCAGTTTCCTCATCTATAAACTAGGGGAAATAATAATAATGCCCACTTCTCAGGACTGTTGGAAGGATCAAATGAGTTCATATTTATAAAAAAGGACATACTAATCTGAGCTGAATAATAATAACTAGCATTTGTAGTGTTTAAAGGTTTGCAAAGCAGTTTACCTCCATTATTTCATTTGATCCCCACAATGACCTGAGGGGATAGATGCTGTTAATATCCCCATTTTACAGGGGAGGAAACTGAGGTCATGTGAGTTACCCAGGGTCATTCAGGGAGGATTTGAACTCAGATCTTCCAGACTGGATGGGGTCAGTGCACTAGCCACTATACTGTTTCATTGCCTCAGTAGTTGGTTGTTATCCTTTGTTGTCAAAGAAAACTAAAATCACATCACTTTGATGGATCAAAGTTTAGTGTGTCTGAGTGTGACCGATCAGACCAATCCGAACTGAGAAGACTCTAACACAGGCTGGGCACAAAGAGTCCACATGAATAGCTGGAGTACAAATTTGTACATCTCACTTTTCTTTTAAGCTACTGCAATTCTGCTTTGTTCATAGACCACGGGGCCTTCCTTAATGTGGGTACACTATGCTATGGCAGTCCTACTAGGGTCTCACTGTCTCACAATTGATTCCAAAATCAAGAAAGTGGAGAAATTTTGAATGCTGTGAATATTTACCTCAAACTATGCCCAAAGGGTTATCAGACTGTGCATACCCTTTGATCCAACAGTGTCTCTACTGGGTCTGTTTCCCAAAGAAATAATAAAAAAGGTGCAAAAATGTGCAAAAATGTTTGTAACAGCCCTTTTTGTAGTGGCAAGGAATTAGAAATTGAGTGGATGCCCTTCAGTTGGGGAATGACTGACTAAGTTACGGAATATGAATGTAATGGTATATTATTATTCTATAAGAAATGACCAGCAGGCTGATTTCAGAAAAGCCTGGAATAACTTACATAAACTGATGATAAGTAAAGTGAGCAGAATCAAGAGAACATTGTATACAGCAACAACAAAATTATTTGATGATTAACTGGGATGAACTTGACTCTTTTCAACATTTTTCATTGTATGGGCCAATCATGAAAATTTCCTAAGACTCAGTTCCTCCTCTGGAAAATGAGAGGATTGGACAGACTGGCCACAAAGACCCTTCTAGTTATAAATTTATGATTCTCATTGGACTACCTACTTCACAGTTACTACAAGTCACTTTACAAATACCAAAGTATAGCTTATATTGATAAAAGTCTCTAGGTTTCCAAAAGTCATTCTTAGAAAGAAAGAAAAATCCAGCTGCAATTACAGTTCATACGGCTATATGGTGACTTTCTTTGCTTTAGCCTTTCATTTTTTAATTCAGTGCCTATTATTTTTGCCTTTTAAAAATTTTTTGCTGCTATCTTTTGTTTTTGGCTCACCTTCATACTGCAATGTATCCTTCTACTTTCCCCCACCCCAAAAGCTATCCTATATGACAAAAAAGAAAGAAAAAAGTTCAATAAAACTAACCAACACATCCATAAAATCTGACACTGTATACAGTGTTCCACACCTGTAATCATTGACCTCTGAGAAAGGGGCAATATATTTTCTCTTTGAGATCACACTTGGTCATTATAGATTATCCATTGCTAAATTTGATTTTTTTTGACATTTTTGCCTTTATTTATATTGTTGTCAATATTGTATTTTTTGATTTTCTAGTTCTGTTAATTTCATTTTCTATCAACTCTCATATAAGCCTTCTGATGCTTCTTGATATTCTTTATATTCTTAAAGCACAATTTTTCATTGTATTCACATCCCACAATTCATTTAACTATTGCTCATTTAATGTTGTTATTTAGTTGTTTTTATTTGTTTCTGACTTTAAAAAAAACACTCCTTTATTAAGTTCCTACTTTGTATAAATCACATTTGTTTCTGGGTTTCATTTTTTGCCTAAAAAATTCAGTGATAACACCCACCTCACAGTGATTCTGATAAGAACAGAAGTGCTAACTTTATCACAACTGGAAATCTCCAGAACTCATGCTTAGAAAGAAAGAAAGAAAAACCCATATGCACTTATACTTCATATGGTTCTATGGTGGTAGAGAAATATATGAAGAGATTAGATACTCCTCTGCAGAAGAGCCACTGAATTTGAATTCAAGTCTTCTTGACCCCAAGTCCAACATTGTTGCATTCTCTAGTTTTATTTCATACCTAGGAAGTTGTTGAAGATTACAAAAAATAAAAATAGTCCATTTTGGAGGGATTATGGGGAAGATCATTTTAATTACTGTTGGAATTGATTCAATGAGTCTGCAAAACAATTTGGAATTCTGCTAACAGTGACTAAAATATTCATATACTTTGATCTAGTGGGCTTGGTACATATATTATCACAAGGAAGTCAAAGAAAGAAAAATAAAGATTGTAACACACTTCTTGTGGTTATTTAAAAAAAAACCTTATCAATTGGAGAATGAATAAACAAATTTGGAAATGATAACATAAGAAGACTTAAAGGAACTGAGGCAGAATAAGGTAAGAAGAACCAGAAAACAACACACATAAGGACTTTTCTTGCTGCGTTTAGTGGCATTAACTCTCCATGACCCCATTTGAGGTTTTCTTGGCAAAGATAATAGAATGGTTTTTCATTTCTTTTCTCAGCTCGTTTTACACAAGAGGAAACTGAGGCAAACAACATTAAGTAATTTGTCACACAGTTAGGAAGTGTTTGAGTCTGGATTTGAACTCACAAATGAGTCTAACTGACTCCAGGGACAGCACTTTTATCTACTGTACCATTTAACTGCCTATACAGAAGGACTACAATAATATAAATGGAACAAATAATAACATAGAACTTAATAATGCATAATTATAATGACCAAGCTTGACTTTGGAAAGAAAGGAGAAAGTTCATTTCCCCTTTTTCACATAGAGACAGGGAAGTAAGGCAAGAGGAGAGATTTTTCAGGTGGAATATTGTCACATATGACTGATGTATGGGATGGGTTAATCAAATGGCTTTCTTTCCTCTTTGTTAATATTCATTACAAGGGATGACTTTCAAGGTGAGAAAGGAGGGAAGAATACATTTCAAAGTGAATATGATATAAAAACAAAAGCCTGATGAAATTAATATCTAAAAATAGAATTACCAGAGTTTAGAACTGAAATGGAAGACTACAATTAAGTGTACAAAGATCCAGCCTTATAATTAGGAAATTTTAGATCCAAGTAATACCCCTGAAACACACTGACTGTGTGACTTTAGAAAAGTAATAGATTCCCTAGGTAACTCTCAGATTAGAACTCATGGAACAGTTGTGATTTACATGGCAGAAGGAGTTTCCTTACTGAGAGTTCCTTATACCAATGGATTCACAAGTTTGAACCAAAAAAGTTGAAGTGATGTTAGGAATCATCCTTTTGCCAAAGAGGGAGTTTAGCCCCACTGAGGTTGAGTCTCTTAACCCAAGGCCACATAGAGACAGCATAAATCCAAGTTCTCTGGTTCTAAATTCAATGTTCATTGCACTTAATACACCTACTCTGATTGACTGAATTACAGAGTAACCAAGGGAGATAATTTAGAGTCTTCTGGTACCTCCCTCTTTGTGCCAAAACAGTGACTTCAGACAAGGGAAGCTGGTTGGGGACACTCAGAAATTTAGATGTTGGTGCATTTGGGTGGAAGCAGAGGGCTTGGAGGTTCTTACCCTGTAGAAGTTGGATACAGTCATGAAGGATGACCCTCTTTTTTGCTTCTTACTTCCAGCTGAAAAAGAGAAATTAACATTGTATAAATTACTATGCTCAGGACAAGCATATAACCACTTCTACATGTGGCCATTCTCCATTTGGCTACCAGAGACAGTGAATAGAGTGACAGACCTGAAATCAAGAAGTCCTGAGTTCAAATATGACCTCAGACACTAACTATGTGACCTTAGACAACTTACTTAAACTCTGCCTCAGTTTCATCATCTATAAAATGAGCTGGAGAAGGAAATGGACAACCACTCCAGTATCTTTGCCCAAAAAGCCCCAAAGGGGATCATAAATAGTCAGACGTGACTGAAAAGATTGAGCAACAACATTTGATTACAAATCACTTTGGGACTTGAAAAAATCTTGATGAAACCCATCAATATCTGTCAAAGACTGGATGGAGAAAAGCTTGAAGGTATGGAATTTTCTCAGATAAAGGGAGGAATGAATTATTTTGGAGGAAAAGAAAGAAAAATAAATCAATTTTCATACTGAATGCTGGTTATAATTAACTTTTTTTTCTTTAAAAATTGTAAATTTTATTTTATTTTCAGTTCCATGTTTTCTTCTTTCCTTTAGAGAAGGCAAGAAATATTAAACTCCATTACAAATGTGAAGTCATGCAAAATAAATTTCAGTATTGACTTGTTAGGGAGAAAGGGTACACGAAAAAGAAAGAAAGAAAGAAAAGAAAATTATGCTTCAGCTTGTACTTTGACTCCATCAGTTCTCCCTTTTTCACCATTAATTCTTTGGAGATTGGGTAAATATTTTTGTTGATCAGAATTACTAAGTCTTTCATAGTTGATTACTGTTAATTACTGTTACTATATATAATTTTCTTAGTTCTGCTTACTTCACTTTATAGCAGTTCATATCAGTCTTCCCAGTTTTTTCCAAAACCATCCCCCACATCATTTCTTATAGTACAATAATAATATTCAATCACATTTATAAACCATAATTTGTTTAGCCATTTCCCAATTGTTGGTCATTCCCTCAGTTTCTAGTTCTTAAAAGCTGATAAATACAAACACATAGACATACACACACATATATATATATATATGTATATACATGTATGTATATATAAACTAGATCTGTGATTTCAGTGGTGGAGGGAACTTCCCATGAGGCAACTTTCTCAATCTCCTACTAGAACATTAATTTCTTGAGGGCAGACAACAGGTTTTAGCTCTTTTTTGTATCCTCAGCAATTAGCACCATGTCTAGCAAGTAGTAAATAGTTAATCAGAACTTGCTGATAGATTGACTGGTTGACTGACATCCCTATAGTTCAACACCTATTGTGCAATATTTAGTCTTAGAGTTGCCTGAGATGTTGAGAGATTAAGTGACTTGCACCTGATCATATAGCTAATATATATCCAAGGTAAGACTTTACTCTTCCTGAATTTGAGGCCATATACTCTCAAGTATTTGTGAAACATACATAGTTTTGTATTTGTTATTTAAAAAGGAAAAAATGCACTAGCATTGGCATTTTCTCATACAGTCCCTGTCCCATTTAGGAAACTTTTCTTTTTTTCCCATCTAATAATATTTTATTTTTTTCCAATTATATGTAAAGATATCTTTACATATTTTGTATGATTTTGAGTTTCAAGTTTTTTTTTTCTCCCTCCCTGCTTTACTTCCCCCTTCTCCAAGACAGCAAGCAATCTGATAAAGGTTATACATGTGCAATCATTTAAAATATATTTCTATATTAGTCATGTTGTAAAAGATAAATCAAAACAAAAGGGAAAAACTATAAGAAAACAAAGATGAAAATAATATACTTGTATTTGTATTCAATTTCCATAATTCTCTCTCTGGATATGGATGGTATTTTCTATCTCAAGTCTATTTGAATTGTCTTGGATCATTGTATTGTTGAGAAGAACAGAGTCATTCATAGCTGATCATTGCTCAATGTTGCTATCTCTACGTGTATACAATGTTCTCATGATTCTGCTCACTTCACTCAGCATCAGTTCATGTAAGTCTTTAGGAAACTTTCTCTCTCCTCTACTAGACCATGACTTCCTTAAGGGCAGAGACCACGTTTTTGCCTTTTTTCATATCCTTTTACACAGCACCAGAACCCTGCAGGGTTTGATTCAGGGAACATTGCATCAAGAGTTCTGAACAAACAGTGCTGGTTTTTAAAAGCCTCATTCCTGCACTCACAGGCTGTGATGATGACGGCCTTCCCAGAAGTAGACAAGACAAGGAACCATCAAATGACACTGGCACTTGGCCCTAAGCAGGCAAGAGAAATGGTTTGTCTCATCCTTCCCTTCCAGAGTGGATAATTTGTATTATCAAGTGTGTGTGCGTAGTTGCTTTGTGATTTTTGGAGCTCTCCTTTTAAGTGGCAAGATGTTCTATTAACTTGTGAAGTAATCAGGCAGACAGGATTGTAAAGGCAACAATCCATCTGTAGAGCAATATATTTAGGGGAAAAAAACCTCACAGCTGTGTTGGACTTAGAACCAAGGCTACCTGTTTCCATTGGGAGGGGATTCCATTTCCTAGCCCTCAGTGAATTTCTCACTTGCTGAATGACATTCTAACCCTAAAATGAACACTTAGACTCTAGTTACTTGCTGCAAGAGGTGACTGTCACTTGATCTGTATTCCAGAGACAACTCTGTTGTGGTGGCAGAGTATAGGACCTGGATTTGAATACCAACGCTGTAACTTTCTAGGTGTGTGGGCAAGTTCAGCTCTCTACTTTCCTTCCTTCAACTATGAAATGGGGATTATAAATGCTTGTGCTACCAGTTCCAGAGAGAATCACATTAGCCAATAAAGTATATAAATCTTCTTATCACCATAGTCCCCAACAGAAATGTAAATCCTAAAGAGAAAATTATCCAGAGAAATAATATAGGATTTTATTTAAAGTATTAAACGTATACTACAAAGCCATTACCTTTTTGATACAATTCCACCCTTAAGTAAGGGTGGAAAGGAAGGGAATCTAGACTCTTAGATTCATTTATGGCAGCAGCAACTGAATCTCTCTCTCCTGAGATCATCCTTCAAAGCCCATTCAAATCCTACCTCATCTATAAATAAAGTCCCTGGAGATTCCATTTCTTCTCTGAATTTCTATTGCAACACTTTGGATTAGTACTACATAATTTGCACTTAAAATCTTCTAATTTCTGAGCTAGAAGGAACCCAAAAGTTCATCTGCTCTAACCCACACCCAAACAAGAACTTCTCCTACTCTTCAACAAAATGGTCATCTAGACTTTGCACAAATACTTCCAGTAAACTCACTCCTCATATAGTAGCCCATTTTAATCTCATACCAGATATTTATGTCCTGTTCCATATTTCATATGTATGTGCTCTCTTTCCAACTAACTAAAAGTTCCTTAAGGTTAGAAATTGTGTTGCATTTTTTTTCTTTGTGTCATGGTACTAAAACAATTAGCTGATGTAGTGGATAGAGTACTAGACAAAATAAAAAAGATCTGAGTTCTAATTCTACTTAAGATAATTATTAGCTGTGTAACCCTAGGCATGTAACTTATCCTCTCAGCCAGTTTTCTCATCTGTAAAATGGGGATAATAGCACCTACCATGTAGGCTTGTTGGGAGGATCAACTGAGATAACATATTTAAGGCTCTTTGCAAAGGCTATTATTATTATTAGCAATGCTATTATTATTATTAATTCTAGAGAGAAATTTGTTAAAATAAATTGAATCTCTGAAGATTTTAATCTCTGAGGGGAAAAAGTGAAACACACTCCCCTAGTTACAAGTACCATCTTTCTTAGACTAACTTTGTATTGGAGTGGGGCAGAGAAGGAAGGAAAGACACACATATACACATCCATCCAGAGACAGAGTCACACACAGAGATAGAGACGCACACAGAGACAAAGAGACAGAGAGACTGGGGAAGGGAGGGAAAAAAGAAGGAAGAGGAAGAGAGGAAGGGAGAGAAGGAGAGGGAAAGGGAGGGAGGGAAAGAAAGGGGGAGAGAGAAGAAGAAAGAGGGGGAATAAGGAAGAGGGATGAAAGGAGAGGGAGAGAGATGGAGGGTAAGAGGAAGGAAGGAGGGAAAGGGAGTGAGAGGGAGGAAGAGGGAGGGAAGGAGGGAGGGAAGAAGAGACACAGAGAGAAAGAGACAGAGGCAGAGAGGCAGAGAAAGAGAAACAGAGACAGAGATAGAGACAAAGCGGGAGAAAGAGAGAAAGAGAGAAAGAGGGAGAAAGAGACAGAGACAGAAAGATTACATGTACAGCTGTTTGTATGTTGTTTCTCCCATTATAATGTGAACTTCTTGAAGTCAGGAATCATATTTCCTTTCTTTCCTTAGCACAATGTCTGACACCTAGTATGTACCTAAGAAATGTTCATTGACTGACTTATAAAGAAAAGGGAAACTCATTTTCACTCTCAAGCTCCAACCAGCAGGAGAGACAATGCAATGGTTTTTATAAGCCATACCTGCAGCTTCCTCTTCTTTAAAGAGGATACTAAGCAGCCCCAAGCTGGCTTTCTGGAACAAACCCACCACAGTTTCATTCAAGGGGTCCTTGTTCTTCTCCAGCCAGCCTGTGATGTTGTACCCCACCTGGAGAGAACCAAGATAAAGCAATGTCAAATTCCTTTCTCCTCTCTCTCTCCTAATAGGGATGGAGGTCAGTCCTGCCCTCTGTATCAAGGTGAAATTACAGAGATAGAGATGGGGAATGGGGAGAAAGCTGAATTGTCCATATTGGCTGCCTACATCGATCCAGTTAACTAAATTGGCCAGTGTAGATCTAGCTAGAGGAAACAAGGACAAAAAAAAAAAAATGTTCTGGATCCTTCAGCCTGAACACAGCTCAAGAAAAGAGAAAGGGAACAACACAAAAATAAAAACAAAACAACCTCAAAACTTTTTGTTCTTTCATTTCAAGAAAAAGAAAAAAACTGGTTCCCTCTTTGCATCAGTGTCTGAATTCAGGGGCTCAGTTCTTGGAAGAGTAGTTGATCTGCTAAGGTTTTGGGTATTCAATAACTTTAAATAAAATGTTATTTTAATTTCAGGAGAGGGGAAGCACTGCAATTCCAGTCCTTATCCTATTGTTTGCTCAGGGTAGCCAAGCAATGCACTCATTGGCAGAGCAGAGCTTGAGAACATCACAAAAATCCTCTTGCTCTTCAGCCTTTAAGTACAGCCTCTTGACACTGCTGTCCAGAAGCTTCTCTTTCCCTGCTGTTTCGTTCCCGGAGGTCTCCATGAACCTGGCAAATAACAGGCGGCTAGCTTTTACAGCAACCTTTAAGTCACCACAGAGTTCCGGGGGTTATATTTTTTTCTTTAAGCTTGCTGAACAAAGACTCCATCCCCCTGTTAATTATACTTAGAGACTGTGTGTGCCAGAAGTGAATGGGGAGCCAGAATCCTGGCAGCAAAGATCCGCCCCCACTCTTGTCTCTCTTCCCCTCTCCAACCTCCCGACTACATTTTCTATTGGAGCTGTCCTGGTTATGTAGATAAGTCATCTTGATTTGCTGGTCACAATCTGTTGGAGCACCTCCCACCCCCTTTCCAATTTGGGACTCACTAATGGATTCATGACTTCTCTGCCAATGTATTCATTTCTGGCCCACTCTCCTAGTCTGAGATGTCAAACTGAAAGCTAACAGGACTATAAACCAGGGAGGGAAAGAATGGCAGGTTCAACAGGAGGGCCAGAGAGGGCTTTAAACATTTAGTCCTTTGCTTCAATGCTTTGGAATTTTCCAGGAGGAGGAGGGAGTAGGCAGAGTGAGCGAGCAGGAGGCTCGCCTCCCTTTGCTTGGCAGGTCACACTTCTCTGAAGTGTCGGTATGCTCTACCACTAAATCTAGAAGCCTCATAGTGGTGTATTCACCCCTTCCTCACCACCTCCTCCATCAGCGGCGTGTAGTACTTGGAAGTGCATTCCAGTGTGAAGCTGCAATATGCTGGGGTGTTTGGTTGAGTCTGGAATAACTCATCTGGAAGCAGTTCCTTGTTCTGGAATTCAACAAAGCAGATGGCTGCTGATGGGCAGCGGCTGCCAGTACTCACCGTGCCAGCGTAATGGACCAGCTCAAAGTGGGCTTCGGGGCCTTTGCCTTTGCCCCCTTTTGGCTTGAGGAAGTTATTGGACTTTCCCAAATGATTGTCATACAGAGCTGCCTTGAAAGTGGCATCTGTGGCTTTAGGGAAGACACACTGCTCTTCCAGGATGGAGAAGATACCCATGGGCTAGGGGAGGTAAAGGAAGCACAGAATTAAATAAGAAGTGATGGCAGTTAAATAAACTCTGATCAATGCAGTAGGAAGTCAGGGTTCCAAAGGACTCGTGATGACACATGTTATCCCACTTCATGACAGCTTATGGATGCAGGTTGCAAAATGAGGAATATATTTTTGGAAATGGTCAATGTGGAAATTTGATTTTTTTAAAAATTTGTTACAAGTGTTATATATTCCAGAGAGAAAACCATGGAGATTGAATATGGATCAAAGCATAGTATTGTCACTTTTTTGTTATTGTTTGTTTACTTGGTTTCTTTTTTCCTTTCTCTTTTCCTTTCCCTTTTGATCTGATTTTTCTTGTACAGCATGACAAATATGGATATGCTTAGAAGAATTGCACATGTATCGGATTGCTTGCTGAATTGGGGAGGGGAGGGAAGGAGAGAAGGGAGAAAAATTTTGAACACAAAGTTTTGTAAAAGCGAATGTTGAAAACTATCTTTGCATGTATTAGGAAAAACGAAATGCTGTCAAAAGTCTGAAAAAAGGTTTATATATTTGGAAAGGAGGGGAAAGACGAGGAGGAGAGAAAATAAATGCTTTTTAGTTGAAAAAATTAAAAAACCAAAGAGGTAGGTTCTCAGAACAGGAAGGAGCCTTGGGGGTTGAAATAATAATTATGGGTGGCTTCCTCCAAACATTGTCCATCAAAGTGCTAAACACTTAAATCAGTTCTTGAAGGAACTAATCAGTTCTGCCTCAAGCTCCTAGAAGCTGGTTTGGCTCTTCTTACCCACAATCCAGAATAGATCTTGGAACAAGATCAGCCTTCAGTGAAATTGTGAAATAGGGAAATTTTGTCTGTGTTACCTCTCTGCTTCTCCTTCCTATACCCTTCCCCATTCTTACCCCACCCCACCCCCACTCTAGCCCCAAGCACTCAATGTTTTCACATAGTTCTAGGGTTCTCTTATCACAGACCAAAAAGTCATGTGCTAAACTCATTCTTGCCAAGGTATTAAGTTAAAGATTGAAAGTATTATTCTAAACCCACCTAGCCTCTTATCTTCCCCATTTCTGAACAGGACAAGACCATTTTTCCAGTAACTCTCGTTTGCAGTTTAGAAGTCATCTTCAGTTCTACACTCTCACTCATCTCTCATCAATCAATTTCCAGGGTCATCAATTCTTCACCCACATTTCTCTTATTCACTCCCTTCTTTCCATCCCCATAGAGGTTACTCTAGTTCAAACCTCTTCTCTGGACTATTTTTATCGCCTTCTACTCAGTCTCCTGCCTCTAGCCTTTCTCCTTTCTCCAATCCATTTTTCATAGAGATTTCAAAAAAGTTTTTCCTAAAGCTTACCCTGTCATTCTCTTACTCTTATAATTCCAGGAGATGTTTTGAGAGGTGGGATGGGGAAATGAGGTTGGGAATTTGTGTTTCTTAAATGAAATTATTTAGGATCACAGTTAACAGGCCACTAAGTTAAGTTATAAACTATATATATATATATATATATATATATATATATATATATACACAGATATACATATATATAATTTATAAAATCACAGATAATCAGTATTAGAAGGCATCCCAGACATCTAATTAGACTTTTGCATTTTACAGATAAGGAAACTGAGAGTCCCAGAGAGGGTTAGGGTTAGGGTTAAGAACTTAGATTTATAGTTGAAAGAGATCAAAGAGATTGTCTACTCCAACCCCTTCATTTTACAGATAAGGAAACAGAGGTCTAGAAAGCATGTGACTAAGTGAACTTAGACAAACCACAAGCCTTCTAAGTTTTAGTTTCCTCATCTGTAAAATGAGAAAGTTGGACTAGATCATCCCTTCTAGCTCTAAATCTATATGCTGAATGCAAATAGATTTTTAGCACCTTCTAACTTTGATGATCTATGATTCTCTGATTTGCAAATGAAATGGTCTGGAGTAAATCATATAACTTGTAAAATATATATATATATATATTTGGAGATGGAAGGCATCTTAGAAATCACCTAAGTCAATATCTCATTTTATAGATGATAAACCTGAGAGACAGAGAATGTAACTGACTTGCCTCCAGTAACCTGGATGGGAAGGAACCAAGCTAGAATTTGCAACTAGATTCCCTAATTTTGGTTCTTTTAATTATACAACACTGTAGTGAAGAACAAATAAGATAGCACATGTGGAATGTAAAGCATTATATAAATGTAAAGTATATAACACCAGGACTTTACCTGAAAGAGAGCAAAAAAAAAGAAGGAAAAGATTCATATGTGCAATTTGTGGTGACAAATATATATATATTTTTGTGGTGACAAAGAACTAAAAATCAAGGGAGATGGTCATACCACAAGGGAGATGGTAAAGTACCAGAGGAAAGGTCATAAAAGGAATGGGGAGCAGGCTCCCTTTTCTCTAACTTCTTCTCTTAAAAGAATATTACCTTTTCCAGAAGGTCAATGCAGGCCTGTAGGTCTAGACCAAAGTCAATGAAGACCCATTCAATGCCCTCCCTTTTGTACTCTTCCTGCTCCAGCACAAACATGTGATGGTTGAAAAACTGCTGAAGCTTTTCATTGGTGAAGTTGATGCAGAGCTGCTCAAAGCTATTAAACTGTAAAGAGATAATTGAAAGAAGGAAGATGTGAAAAATAGACTCGCCTACAGAATAGGGAGACAGTAACATGTGTAGGGGTTTCCATACTGCCTGAGATGTGAAGTTGTTTAAAAGCATCCTTGAAATCTTAGAGAGCTAATGAGTAGGAGCAGATAGAGGCTTCCACTTTAACAAGTCCTGCTTCCAACACACACACAGACTAGGGGGTCCAGAACAAATTACTTAATTTTTCTCTAATATCAATGATAGCCAATATTAATGTCACTTTAAAGCTTGCAAAATACTTTATAAATATTATCCCATTTGATCCTCACAACAGTCATTATTATCCTTATTTTATAAATGAAGAAATTTAAGCAGATATAACTGTCTTGTCCAGTGTTAGACAGCTAGTAAGTGTCTGAGATGGAATTGTAGCTCTGATTTCCCTGGCTCCAAGTACTGGGCTCTATCCATTTCAGCTTCTAGCTGCCTTTAGACAGCACTCTGAGACTGTAAGTTGAAAAGGAGGTACTAATCTACATGGATAGAGGGAATTTCCTTACTAGAACTTCCCTGTACCAATGAAATAATAGTTCTAATCCTCCTCAACCAACGAAAAAAGATCATACAAATTAGTGTAACTTCTCAAGGCTAAAAGTAATTAGACTGGAGTCTAAGGAAACTACTTCAACTATTACTATTATTACCACCACCATCACTACTACTACTGCTCCTACCACCAATGATGATGATGATAGTAATTAGCATTTATTAAGTGCCTACTCTGTGCCAAGCACTGCGCACATTTTAACTTCATAGCAACTCTGTGAGAAAGTATTATTCTTCTTATTATGTTACAATTGGGGAAACTAAGGCAGACAGTGGTTAAATAACTTGTCCAGGTTGACACAGCTGGATTTGAATTCAGGTTTTCCTGACTCCAGACCCAGAATTCTACCTACTCTGGCATGCTATTAAGCCGAAGGCAGGAAGGCATTTTCATTTTGGGAAGTGGGAGGAGGATCCTGACTTGTGATTTCATTTGTGTTAGAGAACTCCTAATATGGAAGGAAACTCCTTCTGCCAATCAAAAATTGCTTTATAAATCTTAGAGAACTGTCTGGGGGTCACTTAGAAGTTAAGTGATTTGCTTGTGTTCACACCATCAACATGGGTCAGAGTCAGGATTTGACTCTGATTTCTAGGCTATCTTTCCACCAAGACATGCTGTCTCTCTAGCATTCTAATTAAAGGAGAAAATAGATCTATGAAAGTAGACCCATATGATACACCAGATAGAGTGCTGGGTCCGGAGTTGGGAAGATCTGAGTTCAAATCCAATTTCAGATATTTAGTAGCTATGTGGCTCTGAGCAAGTCACTTGCCTCAGTTTCCCCAACTGTAAAAATGGGAATAACAATAGCGTCTCCCTCCCAGGGTTGTGAGAATCAAGTGAGATAAAAATTGTAAAGCATTTGCCAAAGTGCCCGCCACATAGTAAATTTTGTGCAAATGCTAGTTATTATTTTATTTTATTGTTATTTTATCAATTATTACAATGACTCCGCAGCAGTAGGGTCATGGTGAGAGGAGATGGGATACTACAGCTTTGCATATTTCCATTCATTCCCTATGCAGAGCAGAAGAGAAGTCTGAGCCAACTTGTACTGCTGCTCTAATGGGTGATGTTCTAAGAGAATCATGAGGCAAGATCATGGCACAGCCCCAGGCACCAAGGTCAAAAGCAGGAGAAACAAAGAGAAAGGGATCCTGCCTCAGCAGGAAGAGGATTCAGAAGGGCACCTCAAAGATCTCGAAGCCAGCAATGTCCAGCACCCCGATGAAGAACTGCCTCTGCATCTTGGTGTCTAGGGTCTTGTTAATCCTGACCACGAGCCACTTGAACATCTTGTCATAGATAGCTTTGCCCAGGGCACCGATGGAGTTGTGGCACTGGTCCATGTTCTGACCCTTCTGTACAAACTCGTTGCCCACTTTGACTCGAGGCCTGGTGATGCCCTTCTGCAGCTCACCAGAGTTGAGACCCATGAGGTGGGCGACTTTGTCAGCCACTGTGGAAGGTGAAAAAGAAAAGGATCTCTGGGTGATTCTGCATGGCTCCTCCATGTCACACAGGCAGTACAACATAATATGGTGGTGTTATCTTTTAAAAAAATAATAGCTTTTTATTTTTTAAACATATGCAAAGATAGTTTTCAATATTCACCCTTGCAAACCCTTGTATTCCAAATTTTTCTCCCTCCCTTCCTTCTACCCTTTCCCAGGCAGCAAATAATCCACTATATGTTAAACATGTGCAATTCTTCCATATATATTTCCACAAATATCATGCTGCACAAGAAAAATCAGATCAAAAAGGGAAAAAAATGAGAATAAAGCAAGCAAACAACAACAAAAAGATAAAAATACTATGCTGTGATCCATATTCAATCTCCACTGTCTGGGTGCAGATGGCTCTCTCCATCACAAGACCACTAGAACTGGCCTGAATCATTTCACTGTTGAAAAGAGCCATGTATGGTGGTACTGTCTCAAGCAGCTATGTGAACCAATGCATGAGGCAGAATCAGGCAATCCTGATTTCAAATCCAGACTCAGAAACTTAGTAATTGTGTGATATTGAAATCATTGCTTGCTTCAGTTTCCTCATCTATAAGTTGGGACTAATAATACCGGGTTGTTGTGAAGATAACATTAAGTTACATTTGTGAAGTGTTTTGCAAATTTTAAAGCATCATGTGAATGTTATTGTTATTATTATTATTATTATCTCACTACAATTCAATCAAATATGTATATTATTAAACAACTGCTTTGTGCTGTACCAGGTGCTAGAAATACAAAGAAAAAAATGAAATTATTTCTGCCCTCACGTTGTTTACAATATAAACTACAATATGTAAACAGATACATATTAATAAAAAACCATCTAAGGATACAATGTGTAAATAGTCACACACATATATAAGATAAATAAAATAAAATAATTGTATTTATTTATTTATGACTAGGTGAAAGAGGCCCTTCTCTGCCTCCTCTTACCCATCCTTAATCACTGATTGGATTCTGTCTCAGTCAAACTGAAACCTTTAAAAAATTTTAACTTAAAAAAGCCAAGGTCTCTCACTTTACTCAGGGACATCTCCAGTTCTCCTGATCTATATCTGGCCCCTGGACCCAGATGGCTCTGGAAGAGAAAGTGAGGCAGGTGACCTTGTACAGCTCTCCCTCACTCAAACCCAATTTATTTACAGGTCATGGCTTCACCTCTCAGATGTCATGGTCCTCTTTGAGAATGAAAGACAAACAACAATTATATATATTATATATACAAACCACATATGTGTGCAAAGATAGGTATCTATGTGTGCATATATGCACATATATATGTATAAATGGGTACATATATACCTATATCTATATAGATTATATCTAAATCTATACATATATATGTATTTATATATTGATATACCTATATATGTAGATTATATCTATACGTACATGTACATATATTAAAAGGGAATAACCTAGACTAACAAGTAAAGGAATCAGAAAAGGTTTCCTATAAAAACGGCACAGGAGTTGATCTTTGAAGGAAATCAGGGATTCTAAGAGGCAGAAGTGAGGAAGAAATACATTCCAAGTATGAGGGAAGACTATACAAAAGCATGAAGGAGGGATATAGATCATTGAATTTGAGAAACAGCAGGTGGGTTAGTTTGGCTAGAACGGAATGTACTTGGTGGATACAAATGTCAAAGAAGGCTAGACAGGAACTGTGGAACCAGACTGTGATGGACTTTAAATGGTAAGATGAAGAGTTTTCCTTATTTCTTAAAAGCAACAGGAAGTCACAGAAATTTCTTGAGTAGAGAGAGTAATGTGCAAAGTAAATGGTAGGGCACAAATTCTAATAAGTGAAAATACTGATATGGTTAAATGTCTGTGTTGTAGAGTAATGAAACTTCATGTAGAAGAAAACAGGCAGAGATGTATGATTTGATAAAGCAACACAATAAGTCAAAGATACTGTGAGAAGAAACATCAAGTCTCCTTCTTATATACTACACTCACCAAGTCTTAGAAATAAATGTCCAAAACTCACCATGTCATAGAACTGTAGAATTCCAGAAATATAAGGAATCTCAGAGATTATTTTATTCTAATCCCTTCTTTTTTCAGAAAAGGAATCAGAAGGTCAGAGAGGATCTGACATGTCTAGGGTCACATAATCAGTTAGAAACAGATCCAGGACCTGAATCCACATCTCCGTTCTCCTTCCTAGGTCAGGAATTCTTTCTACAATTTCCTCTTTTTTGATACTAATCTCCCAATGCCACTTGCCCTGGTTGGTCTTGTGCCTGAAATGTTCTTCTTCCTCACCTTTGCCTTTTGGCTTCCTTGGATTTTTTCAGGATTCAGCCCAAATTCTACCTTCTGGGGGAGGCATTCTCCAGTTCCCCTAGTTTCTAGTCCCTTATCTTTGAGATCACCTTTCATTTGTTGTTGTTGAATCATTTTTCAATTATGTCTGACTTTTCATGATCCCATTTGGAGTTTTCTTGGCAAAGATACTGGAGTGATTTGTCATTTCCTTCTGAAGCTTATTTTATATTTTTGCAAATGTGTTAAGTGACTTACCCAGGGTCATACAGTTAGTAAGTGTCTAAGGTTAGATTTTAACTCATAAAGATGAATCTTCCTGACTGCAAGCTCTAGCACACTAGTCACTATGCCCCCCCGCCCAAGCTGCTCCACCTTCCATTTACACTGTACATATCTTATATGGAGATAGTTATTCACATATCACCTCTTCAATGAGAATATGAACTCCATTGGATCAAGGACCATATTTTTGCCTTTTTTTTGTATCGCCAACACTTAAGACAATGCCCAGTAAGCGCGTAATAAATGCTCATTGACTGAGTAATTGAATCTTGTAAATGGTAGTCATGGTAACAGTTATCACATTAATGTAGCCCTGCTGCCCACTGCATTGATTGATTTGCTTCTGGATGGGTTTGACCCATATTCTTCATCAAACAACCTACCCTCGGTAGTGTCCACTTCTGCCTGTTCCTCTCTTGGTTTCTGCTTGAATTTCATGTTCCCAAAATGCATGATACCCCCAGTGAGTTTGTAAACCCCAATCTTCTCCTCTGCACTGAAGCCTAGGACATCAAAAGCAACCTAGAAATTAGCAAGAAAGAGACACATTCAACAACAGGCTTGAGGAAAGACTGAATCCTCATTTCACACCACCAAAAGAGAGTATTTGGCTACATATACAGGTATGTGTACATGTAGATGTACTAATATACAGACACGCTCAATACATATCTCTCTA
Organism: Sarcophilus harrisii; assembly: GCF_902635505.1. Lineage (NCBI taxonomy): Eukaryota > Metazoa > Chordata > Mammalia > Dasyuromorphia > Dasyuridae > Sarcophilus > Sarcophilus harrisii. Next base: position 255,179,944 of record NC_045426.1, read on the forward strand.
TACACACTATTACATATGTGTGTAAATGCACATAAATGTATGCATGTATATACTTGTGTGTATATATCTATATATACATGTTATATATGAGTGATGTTTAAAAGTATATCCCAACGGAGCAACAATTTCCTACAGTCAAGAATGATATCATTTGCATGTTCTCAGGGAAATGTCTATCATCCTCAAACAATGACCCACAAAGAAGACTCTTTCAAACATTCACTAAAAAGTAATGTTTCCCATTGTATAGATTGTCAGACTCACTCAATATGTTTTATTTTGCTGACCTAATTTTTTCTTTCTTTCTTTTTTATTCTCTGTTACATGGCATGGCTTTCAAGGGGATGGGGTAGTTTTGTGGGGAGAGAGGATGTTCAGAAATGATGGGGGTAGAAAAACAAAAGATATATGTAAAATTAAATTTGAAAAGAAAGGTAATATTTCTCAGTTGAAATCACTAACTATGGGAGAAGACAAGACCCCAAATCCCAAGCTCATTAAAGATAATTGTTCAGATTTACCTTAAATATCTTGACAAAAACAATGTTGGTCAGAATTTATTTCCACTTTTGAGCTTGGTGAAATATCTATTTATATTTTCTTGACAACAGAATGCCCTGGGGCTTTTATAATTTAAACTTTGGGGAGGAAAAATTCCGATCAATATTTCCCTAAGTCTCAGGTTATTGAGCGGGTGTCTGTTTAAATAGATAGATGTTGTGAGGAAAATCAATTTCTTATGAGGGAACAATCTGTGCCCTGAGTTAACACCCTGCTCACTAGTTCATTAAGACTGTTTATAGTAGGAACTAGACTGTATATAGCTTTGGAGTAACAAACACTTTCCCTCTGCTAGCACAGTCTCACAGTAACCAGGATATTTGGCTATTTGCCTGGTTCCTGCAGTAGACCTAGACCTGGGGGAGGACACTCTGGCCAACCATCAGCAACCATTCCTTCTTCCCCATCCCATAAAAGGACAGAATCTTCTTAGCCTAAAGCCCACACTTGTATTATGCCTGACTTCCTCCCTCAAGGTAGCCACCATATAATCTTTTAAGTTTCTCTTTTCCAAGCTAAATATCCTCAATTCATTCAACTGAATATTATTGCTGTTGTTGTTGTTAAATTAAAATGTAATTAATAAATAATTATTGCTATTATTAATAATAGCAAGCATTTATATAGTGCTTTAATTTCTACAAAGCACTTTTATATATGTCAGTTCATTTATCATTTAATTTTCAAATGGTAGATGCTGTTATTATCCACATTAGAGTCAGCTAAGCACTAGGTAGAGCACTCAGTCTGGAGTCAGGAAGACCTTCATCCAAATCTGGCCTCTGACATTTGCTAGTTATGTGATTCTGGGCAAGTCACTTAATTTCTGTCTGCCTTAGTTTTCTCAGCTGTAAAATGGAAATGATAATAATAGCACTTACTTTCACAGGGTTGTTGTGATGATCTAATGAGATGATATTTGTAAAATGCCTGGCAAATAATAGGCATTTATTTTCCTTCTTCTATTTTACAAAGGAGGAAACTGAGACTAAAAAGCTTGCCCGAGGTCACAAGGAAGTAAGTAGCAGAGCCAGAATTTGAACCACACAGAACTTCTGCCTCCAAATGACTATCTTGTCCCATATGGCTCCCATTGTTACTTTGCCCCAATTGCTTCCCTTTCCCACTCACATCTGTGATCTGTAACTCTTCACCATCATCCATGTTATCAACAATTGTGACACCTTGGTTTATCCAATGGTATTCCTTGGGATTGGGCACCAGAAGCAAATTCTCTGTAAAGAGAAATCAAGAGAACTCCATGATTGATTGATGACAGTACCAATGGCTGCAAAAGCATGGACTTGTGGGTGAGAAGTCAAGTACCACTGTACCCCACTGTGCTGATCACCATTAGACTTTTCATGACCCTCTTGTGAAATTTCAGGAGATATTTCCTCTGACATTTGACAAATATACATACTACAAATATACAACAATCCAATAAAGACTTGAGATAGCACATAGAACCAGAGGAAGAAAACTCTAGAGGTTGGAGGATTGTCTCATCCCTACCTCTTTTTTTTTTTTCTTCCTACATTCCCCATTTCTTTTGAGCAAGGTCATAGTGACCAAGACCACTTTTACTGCTTCTTTACTCATTTTTAAAAAATTGTTTTCTCCTCTTTTCTCTTTTTCTAAACCATCAAAAAATCCCAAGAGACAAGAGGTCAGTGATATGGTATGGGTGAGTAGAATAGTAAGTTAGAGCTGAAAGTGATCTTAGAAATCATCTAGTCCAGCCTTGTAATCTTGCAGATGAAGAAACTGAGAACAAGATATGCTAAATGACCAGGGTTAGGTCACATGAGGGAGTAAATGATATAAGTGGGATTTGAACTTAAGTCTTGTTACTTCAGGATCGACATATATAGCACCATTTTGTCCCTTCTACTGTTCTTTTCCTCAGATTCTGAGCCCATTATTTCTGCTTAAAGAGTTCCCAAGAATGTGATTCTAAACTCAAAGAGATGATTCCACAGACTATAAAGGAATCAACAAGATGAACCAATGGTGAGGTAAGATCAAGGTATGATGAGGGGGCACCTTTCATATTGAAAGCAATGACTAAACTAGGGCATTTCCATTTCTGAGGAAAGGGGACATTTTTTTTACCAAGAAGTTCAGGCTTCTTGTTAGAGAGGATCTGGTAGAAGATATGGTAGCTTCTCTCAGCTGCTTGTTGGGAAATGACTCGAGATTTCTCTAAGAGATCTAAAAAAAAAGGAAAGAAAGAAAGAAAATAAGAGATACAAAGCAAGGCACAATTCATTTTTATTCATTATGAAAGAAGAAAGAGTGAGCCCTTGGGGAAATGATACATACACAGTTGGAAATTGTGGAATATTCTCTCCCTACTCTAGTAACTCATCCCAGGTATTTCTCTACTGTTCTGCGTTAAGAAAGTCGTCCGCCCTCCACAAGACTTCCTACAATGCAGGTATGGCATCAGTATAGCTTCTCAGTGCTCTTCCATGCCGTCTCCCACTCCTGCTTATTATGAAGCAGGCATTGGAGCCTTCGAGGACAGAATAGCATTACCAACCAACCATGAGGTTAGATCTGGAGGTAAGATGTTGTATATTCTGATCATGTGCTTCCCCCAGAGGGTCTTTCTCTAACCATAAATGCTGTACTTGGATTCATTCCTTAATAACTCATTCTCATTCCCTTGTAATCTCCTTATCCCAGTGATTCTGAACCCCAGTTTCCAATGTACAAACACTTTTCTTTATTCCCATTGGTCTGTTCTCTTACTCTCATTCATCTCATGCCTTCTTCCCAATTCACATTTGCCCAACGCTTCCATTGTTCCTTCTTGAAAAATTGCTTCATAATCAATAAACTTCTTCTTATCTTAAACTTGTTCTCTTACTCTCCCATCTTCTGTCCTCTACTGAGACTGGACTCCTTCTTGATGACAGCCAGATCTGGACTAAGATGAATACATTTGTATATATATCATCCTAATACAGATCCTCGTGGCCATTATTCTCTATTAACAATTAACCTCTAAGACATTCTGCTTTCTTCCTCAATGTATTGAGTGCTTGGCTTATCTCTTTCTTCTTACCCTAATTTCCACTATCATGCTAAAGGACTTCAGCATACATACTGATGCTTCCTCAAATAACCTAATTTCCTAGTTCCTCAGTCTATTCACTTCTCATGACCTACTCCTCTACTCTGTCTTAGCTACACACAGAAATGGTTAAAGTTATGATATTGCCATCTTCAAAAGTGTTCTACTTCCATGTTTATAAACTCCAACTTTTCTTTATCTGATCAAAATTTTTTCATCATCCTACTTTTTCTATGCCTTATGACTTTCATCTCTGTCCTTTATCCTCACAATGATCTCTTATTTCCTCCATCTCTCAAATCTTCCCCAGTTTATGATCCCCAGGCTACCTACATTCCTCTCCCTTCTTTAACTTAATCCCCTTAGACAACTAATTCAACTTTAAGTGATCTACTCTCAAATCCCTTATTTCTCTGCTCCATTTTGTCAAATTTTGTATTATTTTCATCATCTACTTCCTTCACTTTTATTCATGTGTTCTTGAGTAGAGATGGGGGAAATCTTGAGGTCATGATGATAAATACTTGTTGAGTTGATTGAGTCAATTACAAAATTATGCTTTCAATCTTAACTGGGCCTTCACTACAAAACAGCAAATCCTCTGGGATTACTTTCCACCTATTCTTATATAACTTATATGGACTCAGTTATTTAAATGTTGTTTCCCCAATTAAAATGTAATTTCCTTGAGGGAAAAGTCTATTTTTGTCTTTCTTTGTATTCCTAGCATTTAGTTTGTTTCTATCATTTTCTTGAAGAGGACTGATGACATCAGAAAGGCAATATCTTTATTTGAAAGTGAATTCACTTTAAGTGAGGTAAGGCTGTACAGTCATCAGGTTCACTCTTTCCTCCCTAGTCATCTGAGTCTTGTGGCAAGTGACTAGAGATGACACCAGATACAGTGGAAGACTTTAGCCTTTTTGTGCTAAGTTTCATTTGTTAGTAGTTAATGTATTGATGGGCTCAAGGCCCTTGATCATTCTGGCTGCCCTTGTCTGTATGCAACAATGTTCTTCCTAAAAGGCCATTTCAACAGACTTAAGATACCAGAAAAAGCTTCCCAAATACTGAACACTTGCAACAACTTACAGCTCTCAATGTCAGCCCCAGCCAGTTTGCCAGTGGTGCCAAAGTGGATTCGAATAAACTTGCCCTGAGAAAAGAAAAAGAAAGGAAGAAGGAGGAAGAGGAGGAGGAGGAAAAGAAGAAGAGAAAAAGAAAAGAAGAAGAGAAGAAGAAAAAGAAAGAAAGAAAGGAAGGAAGGAAGGAAGGAAGAAGGAAGGAAGGAAGGAAGGAAGGAAGGAAGGAAGGAAGGAAGGAAGGAAGGAAGGAAGGAAGGAGAAGAAGAGAATGATAGAAGGGTCTGTTAGAAAAGGAAGGTCACTCTCAGGTTATCATAGAAACAATGGATCAAGTTTAGTCTCACATGCATACTAGCCACTCCTCCTGAAATTCCATATGAGTTACACGTGGGTACCTTCAGGCCAGATCAGACTCTCAGTTGAACTAGAATGTTGAACTACAGGTTTTTCATGCAAATTGGTGGAGGAAGGACAAGTTTCCAGGACTAAGTCCATACCCAAATACCCTCTGAACTACTCCAAAGGGCAATTAGTATAACCTTCACTTTTTTTATTGCCATTTCAGGGATGAGGGAAAGGGAGTAGACAAGAGCCCATTTCTTTATAGACAACTTTTAAGGTTTATAGAGTATTTTCCTCCTGAGAAAGGGAGTACACATACTAACACATCCATTTTATGGACAAGGAAACTGAGGCTGGAAGAGTTAAACGAAATGACAAAAGTTAAACAGCTGGGAAATAAGTGACTGAGTCAGAACTTGAAGTAATTTGAAGTCCTTGGACTCCAAAGACGGTACTTTTGTTGCCAGAGCAGCTGCATCTCAAGAAAACAAAAATGGCTTGCCCTACTTAGAAATTTGGTTAACCTCCTCTATGTAGGTCATCTACATCTTAGAGACTTCAAGAGATGATATAATCTATCCTCCTGCCTTTAGGCAAGACAACTAGTTAGTTGAACTTAAAAAGTGGATATCTAATTCTTTAAAATTTCTTTTTAAAAAGTATATTTCATAATTTTCCTTGATCATTTATATAGATTAGTCTGCTCTGGGTCTGTGCCTTTATTGGCTTAGGAACCTCCAGGTATATAACTTCCTTCCACTAAAGCAGATAGCAATTCATCTGGAATTCACAGTCTTAATGAGTTGCCTTAGGCATGAAAAGGTTTTCACCATCCTCACATACCCAGTATGTTTCAGAGGCAAGACCTGGTCCTAGATCTGATTCTCATTTGTATCCATTATACAATTACTGCTTCTCTTAGAGGTGGACTGACTATAGACTGCTGGACTTGGAATCAGGAAGACCTGACTTCGAATTCTTGCTTACCAGCAAGTTTCTAACATTTCAGCCTTAGTTTCTTCACCTATAAAATGGGGATTAAAATAGCACTTCCTTCACAGGATTGTTATAAGGATTAAACGAAAATTTATAAATGTATATATCTCTGTAAACTGAATTCTAGCTATTATTATCATTGGTAACCTGCTGTTGAAGTTGATTTGAAGTCCGCCAGTAAGATGGGCAAAGGCAAATGTTGATTAAAGGGACATTGTAAGGTACTCACAAATCGAGAGGAATTGTTGTTCCTGGTAGTCTTGGCGTTACCAAAGGCCTCCAGCACAGGGTTAGCCTGGATGATTTGATCTTCCAGGGATCCCTAGCCCAGAAGAAACAGAAGACGGAACTGTCAGATGTCTGGTGCTCTATCCATCAGAAACTATGACTCCAACCACACTGTGGCCGTACCAGGCAATGAATCCATCTGCTACACAAAGTGCTGCTTACTAGCTTTGTAAATCTTCCTTAATCTTTTAAATATTTTCCTACTGATCAAAGTATACTCTAAAGAGATTGAAATTCATTTTTTTGTGTTCCTTTCATTCTAGCTAAACAAACTTCCCCCCTTTTTTTGGCTGTGTTTCCATAACAATCCTCCAAGGTACCTCCATCTTCTGATAGATTTCTTTGCATTCTTGGCTCCCATTAACTAAAGAAAGAAGGAGGCCTTATTTTGGGAGACCTTTTACTATAAGGCAGTAGAGGAAGCCTGCATAGATAGACTTTCTATGGCTGCTTGTTGTTTTTTAAATTAACTCAGCAATTCAATTTCCCCTCCCTAAAGTGCAACTGGTTTCTGGATTTCCACAGTAGGTTAAAGACTGCCCATCCAGGAGGAAAATGTAGCCTCCTGGGTCACTTAAGTACCTTCTGAGATGGATGAACTCTCTTCTTCCTTCTACCCATTTGGAAAGCCATACCTTGCCATCTGAAGACTGTTTGCCAGTGCCTCCAATGTTGGCAAAGTACTGAATGACCTTCTTGGTATTTTCAGTCTTGCCAGCACCAGATTCTCCACTAGGGATTGAAAAGGGAAAAAAGAGGCTCATGAAGGACCAAGAGATAGAAAAACGTTATGCATAATAACAACAGCAACCAGGAATGTTGTCAAGAATAGCCATCCTTAGTAGTATGTTCTTAATAAAATGCAAGTTCCCTCAGGGCAAGGGACTGTTGTTTTTTTCTCTTTGTATTCCCAGTATCCCCACAATGAGAGTAAGGACTGGCAAGAGGACGATCAGAATGTTCCAGGAGCAATTTTATGAAGTTAGGAGAAAGTAGATCATTTACTTTTTTTTTGATTTGCTTTTTCTTGTGCAGCAAGAGAATTGTATAAATGTTTCTACATATTGGATTTAATATATATTTTAACACATTTAACATATATATTGAGTTGCTTGCCATCTAGGGGAGGGAGTGGAGGGAAGGAAAAAATCTGAAACACAAGGCTATGCAAGGGTCAATGTTGTTAAAATTGTCCATGCATATATTTTGAAAATAAAAAGCTTTAAGGGAAAAAAAGGAGAACTTAGAATACTTCTATCCCAGGAGTGGGTAGAGCCATGAAGAGCCCAATGTAAATTTTTAGTATGAGTATTTACATCTTAGAAATCAATAAGCACTACAACGTAATTTATGATTTTATTGATTCTCAAGGTTTAATAAAGTGATGGAGAAAACATTAATAATACAGATTAAACTTGAAAGTGTGTCATGAGTAATTTTGGATCATTGGAAGGATCTTCCACCCCAATGAGATTCCACATCCATTTAATATTTAGGCATTCCCAGCATCTAGCATGGTACTTTGCATACCATGGTCTAGATCTGCAATTTTATCAGTGTGAAACAAATCCCTTCTCTGACACATTTCAATAATCATTCTGTAACCTTGCAGTCTATGAGAACTGCAAGGAAACAGAAAGAATAATTGATCTGCCCATGGTCATATAGCCTGAAGGTTTCAGAAGCAGGACCGCACCCAGATGTTTTGAAAGAATCAGCCTTCTATTATGTTATGTATATAACAGGTACTTAATAAATGTTTTTCAGGTTGAATTAGATTGGATCCTTCTATCCACAGGCACTGTCAGCCCTCAGAAGATAGAGATAAGTGTTAGGAGACTAAGAAAGAATCATTCACTATGCCCCATCAGTAAAAGAGACATTGACTTGAGGTGTTTACTACAATTAAACCTATTTGTAGCCTGAAAAGTTCCTTACAAAGCACAGGCAATTAATTATAATTATGTGAATGACTAATTATATGTAGAAGAGACCGACATAATTATATGTATATAGACCAAAAGACAAGAAGGAATACTTACGTGATTAGCATAGACTGATTTTCACGATCTGTAGGAAGGGGAAGAAAGATACCAAGACACAATTAGCAAACATTTTTATTTCCCCAGTTTAGCTATTTAGGCTTTGACTACAACCAAACCCAAACAATCAGACATCTGAGTCACCATTCTGCTTTTGGATAATGAAGCTAGCCTTAGCTAGAGGCCTCAGTCACAGAATAATATTTGTCAGTGTAACTGAAATTCATGAATCTCCTAGCTGGGAAGTCTGAGGTCTATGAGGTTGTCTGAGCCAATCTCTTACCTGAGGCTTGAATCTCCTCTAGAAGCCCTTCAGCCTTTGTTTGAAGATTTCCAGTGATTGGGAACTGATGGCTCACCAGGCAGGCATCCCACTTTCAGATCATGTTAACCATTATGGATAGAGTGCCAGGCCTGGACTCTGGAAGACTTGAATTTACACCTAACCTTAGATGCTTTACCAACTGTTTGATATCTTAACCTCTGTCTCTCTCAGTTTTCCCAACTGCTAAATAGGGACACTAACACCAATTTCCTAGCTTTGTTGTGAAGATAAAATGAGATAATTTTTATAAAGCACTTAGCACAGTGCCTGGAAAATAGTAGGTGTTTAATAAATGTTTGTTTCCTTCCTTCTATTGAGCTGAAATCTACCTGACTCTAATTTTTACACTGGTCTTTTTCTGTCCTCTGGAGCACAAAGAACAACCCTTCAAATCCTAGAAAACAAGGGATAACTATCTCCTACATCTTCTTTTCTCCTGGCTAAACAATTTGTTTAACTACTCATCATGTGATGTAGAAATTGGATTGGATGGCTACTGAGTTTCCTTCTAAATCTAAACCTATGGCCCTAAACCTATGGGCCAACATTGTTCAAGTATACCCACCATCCTAGTCACCCATCTCTCGTTATCTGTCAATGTCTCTTCTAAGTGATGCTCATTCCACCCACCCTTTGCAAAAGTAGGGGACCTATGTTTTTTCAAGATTGCATAAAATGTGATTTTTTTAAAAAAAATGTTTTGCTTAGTTTTATCGAATTTTTTAAAATTCTTTTTTATTCTTTATCAAAGGGAAGGCTGGAGGAAAGAGGATGACTGAGATGAAAAGGAAAACATTGGGAAATATGGATGATAGTCAGACAAAAGATATCAGTAAATGTTTATTCTTTAAAAAAAAGTGGTGCCCAGTACTGAACACAGTGATCCCTGTATGACCTGTTCAACTCAGAGTACAGTAGAATTAATGAACTTTCTTTTTCTGGACACTTTATTTATGTTAGTATAGCCTATGATTATATTAGCCTTTTGAACAATTACATGACACTGGGGTCTTATATTAAGCTGGCAGTCAACTAACACTTCTGGTTCTTTTTTCCCAGAAATTGCTCTGAAAGTATATTGCTCTCCATCTAGTACTTGTACAATTAGTTTCTTGAATGTATGGTTATAATATAAATTCAAGAGTAATAAGCTTGATTAAAAGGCCTAATATGATGCCTCATGATGACAAAGAGGTGAACCTGGATCCTGGGAGGCTTTGTAAACAGAGTCTAAGCTCTGGCATTTCCTATTAGGCTGGAAAGACTTTAAGCCTGGGATTAGTTCCAGTTTACCCCGAGCGTATCTTTTTCATACATAGTTGTTTTTATGGCTTCTCCCCTTTTTAGAATGTGAATTTCGTGTAGGCAGGAACTATTTTTGCCTCTCTTTGCAGAATATGCCCAATATAGCCAATGCTTAACAGAGTCCTTACACAGTCATTCAGTCAATCAACAAATATTTTTGCCAGGCACTCTGCTAAGTGCTAAAAATGCAAATACATGCAAGAAAGTCCTTGCTTTCAAGGAGTTTATATTCTAATGGGAGAAGACAGCCCATGGAAGGAAGCTGAAAGGGGGGTGTGAGGAGGGGACTGTGGGTAACAGAAAATAACCTTCACAGAGGACAGAGTGGAGAAAGAAGCCTAGAAATTCAGTAACAGAGCCTGGAGAGGAATGAAAGAATAAATATGGATGGCCCAGGTACATCTTAAAATGAAGGTTCTGAGAGGAACTGATCAATTCGAAAGCATACAGTAAATTCTTAATACAAACTTGTTGATAATCTAGCCAAATTCAGAGAAACTCTTCTTCCCTTTTGACCACCACAACTCACAAAAACTAGTAAATCTTACAAGTATCGAGACATTTGACTGTTAGGTGAAATTGATTTTTTTGTGTTTCAATGCATGTTATAAAAGTCTTAAAAGTTAATTATCCAAAGGTAAACCAGCCTGCAACATTTTTATGAGCTATGATTCTCAAGTGGTAATTTAGATTATAGGCCAGACCTGTAGAACTTTATCAAATGAATAGTTCCTCCCTCCAGATTGATTTTTATAATGTAGGGAGTTCCCAGTATGAAAACTCCCCATACCAAGGGAAATCAACTCCTTGTTTTCATGTCATCATTCCTCTCCAGGTTACACTCTAGACTTCCTCCCCCATGCCCCAGTTCTTCACCCTGAAGTTGACTGCAGCCCTGGGGCTCCACCTTGAGAGTACCCTCTCCCTCTAGATAGCGCCTCCTAGAACCTCCGATTAAGGAGAGCACACAGACCAAGCACATCTCATTCTTCTCCAAGCTATATTTCAGACTTTCTCTACAATTCCCTTCCCCCCACCTCTACTCCCTTAATCGTCCACTCTCTTTCCATTTTCAACTTCCTTTTATGTGTGAGAATATGAGCTCCACGAGGACAGAGGCTGGCATAAAATAAGCACTTAATAAATACTTGTTAACAACCTGACTTACAGTTTCCACTCATTTTAAATATATTTATCCAAAGAATTGCCTTAAGCACTAAAAAGTTATTTGACTTGGCCAAGATGACAGTAGTACTTAATGACAGAACTTGGGTCTTTCTGACAGACCAGACCTCAATCCACTTTGCACACTGTCTCTCACTCTGTGTCTTTAATGACAAAGAAATGATTTTCTCAGTAGTCCAGAAGAGTTCTCTCCCCTAGCAAACACTTACCCATGAGCATGTCATGGTAGGCGTTGTCAGAGATGGAGAAGAGGTGAGGGGGCATCTCTGTACGCTTCTTGCCCTTGTACATGTTGGCCACACGGGCACCATAAATGGGAAGCCACCTGTAGGGGTTGACTGTCACACAGAAGAGACCAGAGTAGGTCTTAAAGAGAGAGAGGGAAGCACATACACACAGAGACACACATGAACAAAAGAAAGTCAGTCTGTCTTTCCAAGAACCTCCCATAAATAACAAACGCAGTCTCCTGTGCCCGCTCTGCTGACCTCTGTGCCTCATTCTATTAATCACACAAGAGTACATTCTGCCAGAATGAATGAGAAAAGGGTTATCTTTCTCAGGCCCAAATCAATGTCTGTGTCTTTGCTATTATTTAAGTAAAATGCAACTTCTTTTCAATTTACTCTTTAAAGAACAATATTAGCCTCTCTGTTCACTCTACAGACAAGTCTGACAGGTCATGCTCAGCCATTAGGAAAGGGTCAATCTGATATTCTGGAAGGTAAACCTCATTTCAGTGATCACAAACACATTTAAAAAATACTAGGAAACTTCCAAATCATCTAGTTCAATTCCCTCATTTTGTAGATCCTTGAGGATAAATGGAGGTCCAGGGTTACACAGGGAATAAGTAGCAAAGCTAAGATTCAAACCCAGAGCTTCTAAGTACAAAACTCTTCCATTATACCAGGACTGATAGATACTTTAGTAATGATAGAGTTTAATCTCTTCATTCTGTAGATGACCTCATCTGAGACCTAGAGAGAAGTCCTCAGCCCACAACAAGGCCTCCTAGTAAATCAGGGACAGAACCAGTACCCAGGCCCCCTGATTCCCTAGTCTGCAAAACAGCAGCTTGTTGATAAACTCAAGCATCACCCCTCTGAGTGATGGATAAATAGGGTTGAAGACAAATCTCATCAGATATTTAGGCCTTATATGGGGAGAGCAACAGATTGCCTATTCATGGGCTATAAGTTCTAATCTCTTTTCTTATGCATAAACATATTTATACAATTCTCTTGATGCACAAGAGAAATCAGATCAAAAAAAGAAAGTAAATGAGTATGAAAAAAAATGCAAGCAAACAACAACAAAAAGAGTGAGAATGCTATGTTATGATCCACATTCAGGCTTCTCTCTGGGTGTAGATGGCTCTCTTCATCACAAGATCAATGGAACTGGCCTGAATCATCTCATTGTTGGAAAGAGTCATGTTTATCAGAATTGATTGTCCTATAATATTGATGTTGTCTTGTATAATGATTTCCTGATTCTGCTCATTTCACTCAGCATCAGTTCATGTCTTTCCAGGCCTTTCTGAAATCATCCTCCTGATTGTTTCTTACAGAGCAACAATATTCCATAACATTCATATAACATCACATAATTCAGCCATTCTCCAGGTAATGGGCTTCCACTAAATTTCCCAGTTTCTTGCCCCTATGAAAAGGGCTGCCACAAACATTTTTGCACATGTGGGTCCCTTTAAGATCCATGAGTTCTAATTTCTGCTCTTCTCCATACTCATTGTTCAGTTATACCTGACACTTCCTGACCCCATTTGGGATTTTCTTGGCAAATACTGAAGCAGTTTGCCATTTCCTTCTCCAGTTCATTGACAGATGAGAAAACTGAGGCAAAAAAAAGGTTGTGACATACTTAATGTCCCACAACTAGTAAGTATCTGAGGCCAGATTTGAATTCATGAACATGAGTCTTCCTGATTATAAGCCCATTGCTCAGTGCATCATGGCACCACCTTCGTACCCCAGGCTTAGACAAATAGCTTAGTCTTTTCAGGTCTCTCAGATGACATTAGCTAAGTACTTACTGCTTAATATCATAGTTCTATATTTATTAGATGTGATTTTAAAAATAAAGCTTGTTATTAAAAGTATAAAAAGGATGGTGGAATGGCAGACTTTGCAAAGATTGTAGGTGCTATCATGGAAAGTTAAGGCTTCAGAAAACTCATCTAAACATCTAGTAGTTCCATTTCCAGAATCTCTTTCAGAGACACATTTCAATGACCAACAACCTTAACTTTGAGGAAATGCATTCTCACATCTTGGGTTGTAAGATTGATCAGAAAATAAATCCTTACATCTTAAGTTTGTGGCAATGGGATACAAGAAAGAAATAAACATCTATTAAGCACCTATGTGCCAAGTGTTTCACAAATATTATCTCATTTGATCATCACCACAACCTTGGGAGGTAGGTATTATTATTATCATTCCATTTCCAGATGAGGAAACTGAGGTAGATAGCCATTAGGTGTCTTGCCCAGTGTCATACAGCTAGTGGGTATGAGAGACCAAATTTGAACTCAGGTCTTCTTGATTCCAAATCTGGGGCACCACTCATTGCACCACATAATCTGTCCTAGCTGCCAGAATTTAAAGGCAGAAAATCCAGATTTAAATTCTAATTCTGCCAACTACATGACCTTGGAAAATTTACTTAGCCCAGCCCTTTTTATGGTGTCAAAGAACTGGAAATTGAGTGGGTGCCCATCAGTTGGAGAATGGCTGAATAAGTTATGGTATGTGAATGTTATGGAATACTATTGTTCTAAAACAATAGGAGGAGGAGGAGGATTTCAGAAAGACTTACATATACTGCTAAGTGAAGTGAGCAGAACCAAGAAAATATTGTACAAGTAATAGCAAGATTATGTGATGATCAATTATGATGGATTTGGCTCTTTTCAACAATGAGGTAGTTCAAGGCAATTCCAATAGATGTAATAGAGCCATCCACATCCAAAGAGAGAACTATTGTGAATGAATATGGATCAAAGAATAGTATTTTCACCTTTTTGTGGTGTTATTATTTGTTTGCTTGTTTTTTTTTCTTTTTTCATGTCTTTTTTCCTTTTGGTCTGATTTTTCTTGCATAGCATGATGAATATAGAAATATGTTTAGAAAAATTTCATGTTTAACCTAGATCAGATTACTTGCTATCTTGGGGAAGTGGGGAAGGAAGGAGAAAATTTTGGAAGGCAAGATTTTGCAAAGGTGAATGTTGAAATCTATCTTTGCATATATTTGGAAAAATAAAATACTATTTAAAAATAGAAAATAAAGGGAAAGTTTTGAATCAAAAGAAAGAAAAGTGATTTAGTCTTTCTTGGCATCAGCTTTCTCATCTGAAAAATAATAGAGTTAGACTAGATGAGGTCCCTTTTAGCTTAAAATCTGTAATCTTTTGTGACCTTCAAAGAATAGAATGCTATCCATTTTAGTAAATATATGTAATCATAGCTGGTATTTATATAGCACTTTACATGTATTTTCTCATTTGATCTTTATAATAACTCTCTAATAGAGTTTCCAGTTACCTATTTTATACATAATGAAATTGAAGTTCAGAGCATCTCAAGGGCTTGTTATGTCTGAACTCAGGATTCAAACTCCAATCTCTCCTTTCTCAAAGGCCAACATTTACTTCACTTTGTCAAACTCCCTCTCAATGAATGTATAAATAGGATGCTAGAAATTTGGGGGCAAGGAAAGATTCCTTTTGACACTGTCTAAGAAATGTTATAGGTGATAGGATGTGAGAAATAAGCCTTCTCTGTCACATGGCCACAGGAAAGAAACTGAAAAAAAATTATATTTCAGTTTGGAGTGAACAGGTATTTATTAATGTCAATAAAAATGATACTGGGGCAGCTAGATGGTGCAAAGGATATAGTATTGGACCTGAGTTCAAATCTGGCCTTAGACACTTAACACATGCTAACTATATGACCCTGGGCAAGTCACTTAACCCCAATTGCCTTGATGATGATGATGATGATGATGATGATGATAACTTATATTTCTACAATATTTTAAGTTTTGCAAAACACTTTTCTCAGAGCAATCCTGTGAAGTTGGCACAATAATTATTTGCCTACTTTTCCAGATGAGGAACTTGAAGTTCTGACTTGTCTTTGGGCATACAGCTAGTATTTGAATCTGTGTCACTTGACTCCAAAATCAGAATTCTCGGGTCGTTCCAGTCTGCTGAATAAGGAAGCTATATAAAATGATTTGCAATTTGCATGACTTAACAGAAGAATATCAGTTTACCCCAAACTGAAGCAACTTGGAGGTCATCTGTCAATGGACTAAGGGGCTAGGATGACTTCCATCATCATAAAAGTCCCTATCTTGTATCAAATTTGTGGGCAACTCTGGATGACTTAGCTGCCTCCTACACTCTTCCACTTACATAGATTCTCATGTTGGTATAACGCTGGCGGAGGTTATCCAGGACACTGGCTTCATTCAGAAAGGTCATGTCGGCCATATCGTTAGCCTGGTAGAACTTGGGTGGATTCATCTGCTGGATATCATCTTTCTTCACAGTAAGTGTCTGCAGGATGGGAAAAAAAAACCCTATAAGCATGCTCATCATTCAGAGAAACATGACCACAACTGCTTCTATGACCTTGGAAACCCCTCTGACTGACCATGCAACCCTCTTCCCACATTCCTCCTTGAGCCAGATGCAGTCTGGCAGCTTGAAGAGAAGCAAAAATAGTGGTTGTTCTTTGGTAGACTTGGCTCCTGAGATGCTGTTGGACAAGAAGACATGGCTATTGGCTGCTTGCCTTGAGGGTGGGGATGAGTTGGGGAGGGTGGTTGCAGCACAGTACAGCAATCTGTTCCCATCCCATTTTTTCCTTTATAGAGACACCCCCAAGCTCCCCAACAAGGATAGAAAGGGGGAAAAAAGCCTTTGTAGGGCTTTTTTTAAGAGCTAAAGCCAAAAACAAGTAGATAGGAAGAGGGGATGAGAATCTGGACAGGTTACCCTTGAGTACAAGGTCTGACAACCACTGACAATCAATATTCAGGACTTCTGGAGTTTGTCCAGACTTCATTATTTCTCCCATCAGGGGATCAGCATTGCATGGTTTAAAGAGAATTGGATTTGGTGTCAGGGAATTGAGTTTGAGACCTGTCTCTGCCCCTTAGGTGACCTTAAGTGAATCTGATCCTCAATTTCCTCATCAGCAAAATAGAAATAATATTTACACTAATAAAGATTTAGATATCAAAGTAACCTCAGAAGACATTGGATCCAACCCTCTCATTTTACAGATGAAGAACCGAGGCCAGTAAGGTTCTATAACTTGCCCAAGACCACATGGGGATAAATGGTAGAACAGAGATTTGAATTGCAGGTCCACGAGAAGACTACCCTTAGCTTAATAACTGGTTAGGTCAAGACTATGTTCAGACCTCTTCTTTTTAAATTCATGTGCTTCACTTGTGTGTTCCATATGATGAAAAGAAATCCAACTCAGTACTTAATTTACTCATTTTGCCTTTAGTCACACTTGGACTTAGGGGGTATTCCATTAAGCAATGTGGCTCTGTAATCCTCTGCCTTTCCAGAAAATGAATTACTCCTGAGAATAAAACTTGACTTTCATGTTCATTAACCATATTAGGCCCAGTGCTTTGTTCTCTATAATTTCTTCTATCTTTTCTGCACAAAAGGTAGGGAGGAAGGCACAACTGGGTGACTTCTGTGTGTCCCAAGGTTGACTTCCCTCATTAGACAACTTAGTCAAGTAAATGAGTAGCCATTAGCAGCCCTTGCTGGGATACAAGTTTTGGGACAATGAACCAAAGTGATAAACTCACTTGATAGTGGGGGAAAAGTACCCTTCATAATAATGGGTCAGCCTTCTTGGATCTTCTTTTCTCCCTCTTTACAGTTTAACATAGGGTTCTTGTCAACTCCCATGGATCAATAACATCTCTACTGATGATTATCAAATGTATTTGTCTAGTCCTAACTTCTCTCCCAAGCTCCAGCTACACATTAGGTATTTCAAACTGGACATATCTTAAACATCTTGTGTATCTAAGACTGAATTCATTATCATTTCCTATTCCCAAACTCTTCCCTGTTTCTAACTTTCCTATTACTGTGGAAAGTACTTCCATCCTCCTATTTGCCCAGGCTCACAAAACTAAGGGCCATCCTGGATGCCTCATTTTCTCTCCTTCTCCCGTCCCCATTCAATCTATTGCTTTTTTGGAGACCAATTATATTGAAATAATGAGATTTTTTTTCTAAATTTGTTATGTCTGGTTATTATCATGCCATAAAGATAGCTCCTGGAAAACAGGTTCACCCTGCTTACCTGGTTAGTGATAGTCTTCACAGTGACTTGGTCACCCTGCTCAGACTGGATCTCGCCAGCAATGAAGCCCTCCTTTTCATCCTTCACCCAGCATGATCTCTTGATGTCATAAGGCTTGTTCATAGCCTCAATCCTCTCCTTTTCGGGAGGTGCCAGAAAAGGCATGGGGTCCACATCATCCCCACATTCACCTTTGTACCCCCCGGGCATCTTGATTTAATTTAGGAAGGAACCAAAAGGGATGAAGAATAGGAGGCTGGGACTTCCCTTGGAACTGCAGGAGACGAGAAAAATGGAACACAGGAAGATTTCACCAGACAATTAACTCCTAGAGGAACATGATTTGTTGCCTATCTCTAGGGCTCCAGAAATTTTCCCTGGCTCTTCCCCACGCTTGGAATGCTCTCCCTCCTTCCCTTCACCTACCATACCACTTTGAGAGGAACCTCTCAAGATTCCTTTAAGTCCCAACAGAAATTCCATTTTTTACCAGATGCCTTTCTCATTCCTCTTAATTCTAGTACCTTCTCTCTGTTAATGATTTCCTATTTATCCTGTATATTGCTTGCTTTGCTTATAATTATTTGCATTTTGTCTTCCCCATTAGATTGTAAGCTCTCTAAGGGCAGGGAAAGTCTTTTGCCTCTTTTCTGAATTGCCTGACACATAGTAGGTGCTTAATATTTAATGATCAATTGATTGATTGATACCTCTATGTCAGTGCCTGACATAGTACTATATATCCCAGCTTCCTAAACTGTGAGTCATGATCTCATATGGGATCTCATAACTGAATGTGGAGTCATGAAATTATGACATGTTATCAGTAAATGTTTGATTTGTATACCTATTTTATATAACTATATACAGATCACACAAAAATTTTTCAGGCAAAAAAGGATCACAAGTAGAAAAAGTTTAAGAAGTCTTGCTCTATATATCCCAGGATTTGATTAACTCTGCTTGTACTAATATATATACATACATACATATATATATATATAAAACAACAGTTAGCATTTAAATATTATATATTTATACACATAATATATGTATATATAATGAAATAACAAAAAAAGATATACATATATATATATATAGTAGCACTTTACACATTGTATCCTCACAACAAGCTTGGGAAGTAGGTATTATTATTATCTCCATTTTTACAATGAAGAAACATTCAGGTTTAAATGTCTTACCCAGGGTCACAAGCTAGGAAATGTCTGAGGCCAGATTTGAATTCAGGAAAATGACTTTCTGACTCCAGGCCTAGCATCTATCCATTGTATTACCTACTTGCCTAATAATTACAGCTGTCCAAAAGTGGAATGAACTGCTTTGAGCGGTAATTGGTTCTCCCTCTAGACAAAGGTTAAATGATGATAAGTGTAAGATATCTTATAGTGGGCACTTTTTTGTATGATTTTCGAGAGTTGCCCTAGAGAGATTAAAACCATTTGTCTGTAACCATATAACCAGTATCTACCAGAAGCTGAACTTGAATTCAGTGCTTTGTGATTCTAAGGCTAGACCTTTCTCCACCAGCCAGAGATACCATATTTTCTATGGCTATAGAATAGGGATTGGAATAATTCTTCCTATCTCACAAGGCTGTGGTAAAAAAAATAAATAAATAAATAAAAAAAGAAGTTTTACATGTAGGCAAAATATCTGTAGAAAAGTGAGCTATTTATTATTATAATTAGTATGGAAAGTGAAAAACATTCTTCACTAAAGACTGACTCACTTTGCCAGGAGTTTACTTGAAACCAAGGATCTTGCTTCATCCTCTAAATAGACAGCTATAGATAGAGGGTCTTCTGACTTTCACCCCCCAAGGGGAATCTCCATTTCCCTGCTTTGCCCTTGTGATCTCCTTGATTTTCTGAGGCATGTTATAATCTCTCTGGCCCTTTGGTCTGAGAAGAAGCCAAGTCTTTCCAAATGGAATGGAGCCGTGACAAGGGACATATAAAGTTTCACAGAATGTGGGAGCTGGAAGGGACCCCAGAATTCATCTAGTCTAATCCCCTTAATTTACAGAGGAAGGAAAATGAGATCTTAAATGGGCCAAGTGATTTGTCTAAAATGACAGTGGAAGCTGAGGCAGAGACAGGATTCAAACCCAGCTCTCCTTTGTTCCCACACTGGTACATAAAGCAATTGTTTATGATATCTTTTCAGGGTGGGGGCGGGGTAAAGGCAATTGGGGTTAAATGACTTGCACAAGTTCATTCACCTACTAAGTGTCTGAGGCTGCATTTGAACTCAGATTCTCCTGATTCCAGGATCAGTGTTCCATTCACTTTACCACCTAGCCACCCCAGTATCTTGTTACTTCCACCATAAACACCTCTCTTCCTCTCCTCCTCCTCTCTTTTCTTCCTCCCTCCACATTTCCTATTTTCTTGCTTCCCCCCTTTCCCATCTCCCCTTTATTTCTTCCCCATGTATGGCCAGAACTTCCAAGGGGCAGCCATAGACATTCTCTTTGCTATAAATGGACAGACTCTGCTTATATCTTATTCTGATTCAACAGCACATCTAATCCCATAGTAATTGACACAATTATAACAATAATCTCTGCAATTCCAAGTATTAATAATAATTCATACTTCTATAATGAATTGTGGTTAAAAATCTCATAGACATAATTTCATTGGATCCTCATATTAACACTGTTAAAATATCACTCTACCCATTTGCGGATGAGAAACCTGAGACTGCGGTTGAGGAAGATTATAGCATCATAAATTTAAAAAACTGAAAAGGGCAGTTAGGTGGCTCAGTGGATAGAGCACCAGTCCTGGAGTAAGGAGGACCAGAGTTGAAATCCAGTTTCATATATTTGCTAGCTGTGTGACCCTGGACAAGTCACATAACCCTGCTTGCCTCAAAAACAAACAAACAAGGACTGGGGCAGGAGGGAGGGTCTTAAAGATCATTTTCTACATTAGGAAACTGAAAACCAGAAAACTTTTCCAAAGTCACACAGGTAGTAAGGAACAAGGCTGGGATAACCAGCTTCTCTAACCACACATCCAGCCCTCTTTTCATTACACTGTGAAGATGGGATAACCAGCTTCTCTAACCACACATCCAGCCCTCTTTTCAGTGCACTGTGAAGATTAAGTGACTTCCCAAGGTGAAGCCTATAGGCACCTTCTCAGAATGATATTTTTAAATGCAAAAAATAAAATACATAGGATTACAAAGGAGAAGTAATACGAAGTAATGAGGTTAACTTTTTTTCCTTTCCAAGTTCTTGGAAACCCTGAAAACTATCCAATTATCCAAGGGCTTCAGACTAAGAACCCCTGACCTAGATATTATTATTTAAAAATAGGGAACTAGACTAGATATTCTCCAAGGTTCCTTCTGGTTCTAAAATACAATAGAGTTATATCTGCAGACTCCTGAGACCTGATCTTAAGAATCAGACTTAGGGGAACACAGGACAGGTGGGCAGACAGGAAAGCTGGGTTTTAGTACTGTGTCTGTCAGTGGCTTGAGGTAATCATCTCTTCCCCTCCCTGGACCTCAGTTTCTTCTAAAAAGAGAGAGCCACAGTAAGCAATGTCTAAGGTCTCTTCTAGCGTATAGATTTGGTTTCTCAACTAATGACAGATTCTTTCTCTCTCCCTCTTCCCCCATCTTTTGTTTTCTCTCTCCCTCCATCTCTTTGTCTGTCTCTATCTCTCCCTTCTCTATATCTCTTTCTGCATCGTCCCGCCCTTTCCCCTCCCCATCTCTCTCTCCTTCCCTTCCTCTCTCCCTCCTTCTCTCTCTGTCTCTGTCTCTTTGTGTCAATTTGCTGGGTCTCTATCACTGTCTCTGTCTCTGTCTTTTTCTCTCTTCCTTCCCTCTCCCTTCATCTGTTTCTCCCTCCCTTATTTCTCTCTCTCTCTTTCTCTGTCTCTGTTTTTCTATCTCCTCTCCTTCTCTCCCCCACATCTCTCTTTTCTCTGTCTCTCTCTCTCTCTCCCTCAATCTCTCTGTCTCTGTGTCTGCCCTGGTCTTTCTCTCCTCTCTTTATGTCTCTCCCTGTATTTTCTTCCCCCTTTTCTCTGTCTGTTTGTATGTCTGTCTGTCTCTCCCCCTCCTCTTTCCTTTCTTCTTCCCTTCCCCTCTCTTTCTGTTTATGTTGTTTTTATAATTCTTTAGGATAAGTATTCACAGCTATCTGCATAAATCTGGCCCCATATTCCTCATGCCTCTTTCAAGAGCACATTTAGCTGGGCCTGGGCCAGCAATTTATCCTACACTCCTTTTTATTGCTCCACTAAGGGCCAGGCTCACTGCCCTAAACATCTTAACTGCATTAACCAATTTGCAATCTGGTCTTCCTGAGTTTAGCATCACAGCAGATAACATCATGAAGGACATGAGATCCAAGCCCACACGAAAAAGCATCTGTAAACCCTATTAAAAGTCATCAGGGCTATAATTAAAGCAAAATGATTGCACAAGACTGGAGGATTGAGTTGGTTTTTAATTACTCTAATGTGTACAAACAAAAAAAATCTTCCATTCATTCTAATTAGAATGTTTGTATTTCTCAAGACTGGCTCTGATTCAAAAGACCTTGTTCAAAATGTTACTTGACTTACCTTGAAAAGAACCTTGACTTTGGAGCACAATGGCCTGAGTTCCAATCCTGCCTCTGCCTACTACTACCTGTGTGAATTTGGACAACTCAATGTCTCTGAACCTCAGTGTTTTCATCTGAAAAATGAGAGTATAAATCCCTTTCATGTCTACATGTGTAATGGCAGGAAGAGAGAGCGATAGAATTCCTCTTTGGCCAGCCTAGAGCCCAAATCTTTTCTGTATTTTAGATTTCCTTTTTGTATTCTTAGTGCTTAGCACTTTGTAAAGAGTAAAATGTTTTTAATTCATTTACTCATTCCTGGGATGAATAAAACTAAGCCTTCACCACTAGCTCACCAACTGGGTCTTTCTCTATTTCTTATCTTGAATAGCCCCTGCATCCTGTGTCATGGTCCCACAAATAATGGGCACTCAGGGACACCTTGCATAACTTAGGTCTCATCCTCCATTCATCCTAGGCTCATCTTTTCTAGCCCCTGCCTTCCTCCAGGGATTACCTCATAGCTTCATAATTTTGCTCTGTATCTTCCATCCTTCTTGTATAGACTTCCCTCAGGTGGTGTCCCATCTCACTTTAAGACAGTTGATGCTAAAGCATCTCTCTTCCATTCACCCTCTCCCCACCTCACCCATCCCACCAACCTTGCCTTAGGTACCTACCAGAGACCAAACTGGAAGACAGTGCCTGTCTAATAGCAGCTGGCCAGCCACTTTTATACCTGCTTAATAGGCCTGAGCCAGCATGAACTTAAAAAAGAAAAAAAAATACCTAGGATCCAAGTAGCCCAGCTGATCTCATCTTCTGAAACTTGATTGGACTCAGCCTGAGTCCCTCAGGAAGGATCAGTGAATGCTCTGTTTCTTGGGGAATTCATCTTCCCTTCATTGCCCTTCTACGGAATCCAGTGACCTCAGTCACCAAATTCAGGCTGTTGATCTAAATAGATTTGTTGTCTAATGAATTTTTCTCTTAAAGGTACATCTTGATCAGCGCCACTCAAATGGGATCTTAATGATGGAGGGATGTGAATGACTAAAAATATTTAGTTCCTGACCCCTTGATCTGCTAGTTTGCTTGGAATGGGCTTTGAGTAATGTGAAAAATTGGATTCTTTATTTCTTCTATATTTTGGTGGGTGCTAAGAAGAAGGGGATGGGAGAGGAGAGTGGATCAGCCTGAAAAAATATAGAAGCCCAGCTTTACGAAGAAGATCCAAAGAAGACCCGATCCTTCTGATTTTAGATCCACCTGCTGGCAACACAGGAAAATAAATAGCAAGGGGGTTAGATACTAAAAAAAAAAAAAAAATAACGAAACTTGTCCCAGAAGGGGAGGTGAAAGAATGCACCTTCCTTCCTTCCTTCATTGGAGAGCTAGGAGTCTATGGGTAAGGAAGATATGATATTCCCTCATCAGCCATGAGATCCCGAGCAAGTCACTTAAACTTTCTCAGCTTCATTTTTCTCACCTATATAGGGAAGAAATTGAACTTAAGGGCCTCTGAGGTTCCTTCCAGCTATAAATCTCTGATCCTTTGAAATATGTTGCATTCCATGTTTAACCTATATTGGTCTGTCTAGGGGCAGGGGGAGAAAAATTTGGAACACAAGGTTTTGCAAGGATGAATATTGAAAGCAATTTTTGCATGTATTTGGAAAATAAAAAGCTATTATTAAAAAAATTTTAAGAGAATTTTGGTGCGTTCAGGATAACATGGCCCTATATTAAAAATCAGAAGAGAGAGTCAGCCTTTGGAGGCAAGAAGACTTCAATTCACTCCCTGCTTTTGACACATATGGGTTGTGAATCCAGGATTTCTGACTCCAAAGACTATAAATCTGTCCAAAGCCAGTTTTCAACAAAAGGCCACATCACCAAAAGATGAGCCCAAACACCAGGAATCTATAGGTTGCTGAATGGTAAGTAACAATACACCAATTAAATCACAATGAGCTTCCCCAAGTCATGTTGTTATCCTATACATTTTTCAAAGGTCTTTTCTAGCTCTCTCATTTCCATTATACTATTAAATATATTTATCTGCATTAGAGCAGGAAAAGGTATGACACTCAGTCCACTCGTTGCCTCAAGACAAGTTTTATTGTCACTAGCAGGGGCCATGCAGTAAGTGGCTCAAGATTGCAAAGGTGACACTTGGCAGCTGCAGCTGAGAATCCCAGTTCAGTGGAGAGGAGCTCTGTGAAGGACCGAGGAATCAAGATGTTTTAGATCTGTCGCTCTAGGGGTTAATATTCACCAAATAATGTTTTAATGCCAGGAAGAGCTATTGAGAAGTAGCTGAGCTGAACTGCCCCTGATGTATCCAGGGAGAGATATTCTTAAGTATATGGAGGCACCAGGATTCCTCGGTTAACGGGGCTTTTTTTCCATTACATGGTTAGTTCCCATGTAGTCTCTTACTGTTCAGTTTCCTCTTGAGGGTAGTTTGGTAGAATTTTTGATCCTACTTTATAAATAGTTCAGTGATAACCTGCAGAGGGTGGATTATTACCTTGGGGAGGTTAAGGTTTCACTCATTAGATGATGCTCACAATAAATGACAAGATGATTATTGTTACCAGCCCCCTCCCCCCTAAAAAAGATTATTCCTGGTTCTTTTTTTTCTTTAAAAATAGAGATTATCTAAATTTATTCTTCTTGGAATAATTTTGATTTAAATAATCTGGGGGAGTTGGAGGGTGTCATGATATGGAAATCACTGTCATATGAACCTGCATGATTGGGAGGAAAAGCTGGCAGAGCTGGAAATCCTGTCCTAGTGTGAGGGTTCTTAACATTTTTGGAGTCATAAACTCCTCCAACAGTCTGATGAAGCCTATTTTCAATATCATGTTTTTAAATATATAAATATTTAGAATTACAAAGGAAACTATTAAATGCAGTTATCATAATATTTTAAAAAGTTCATGACCTTAAACTTTAGCAGAGATAGCATATACATATGTATATGTGTGCATATATATAGTGTATATAAATATATATATATATATACACATCTTATATGTATCTTACATTGAAGGAAATCAGCAGCAGCATCTATCAATAAATCAAATATTTTAGATGAAAAGACTTGTCCAAAATCAAACAGATAATAAATATCAGAGTCATCATTTGAACTCAGGCTCCCTGCCTTCAAATCAGGCACTCTCCCTTACATAATGTTTGTTTGTGGGGGAAGGGGGAGGTTAGAAAAGCTTAGTTTAATTAATTATAACAATCATCTATTTCAATTCACAGTTTATTTTTTGTCTGGTGTGTATACATATATACATATATATACACACATACATACATATATGCATGCATGCATACATACATTTTTTTCCTTGAAACTTCAGTTACCAGTGGATACTCTTTGATCCAGCAGTGTCT
Organism: Sarcophilus harrisii; assembly: GCF_902635505.1. NCBI lineage: Eukaryota > Metazoa > Chordata > Mammalia > Dasyuromorphia > Dasyuridae > Sarcophilus > Sarcophilus harrisii. Next base: position 255,205,540 of record NC_045426.1, read on the forward strand.
CTACTGGATCCATATCCCAAAGAGATCATAAAAAAGGGAAAAGGATCCACATGTTGGTGGCAGCCCTTTTTGTGGTGGCAAGGGACTGGAAATTGAGTGGATGTCCATCAATTGGGGAATGGCTGAATGAGTTATAGTATATGAATGTTATGGAATAAAATTATTCTATAAGAAATGAGGAGGAGGATTTCATAAAAGTCTGAAAAGACTTACATGAACACATACTAAGTGAGATGAAGTAGAACCAGGAGAACACTGTACACAGTAACAAGATTATGTGATCAACTCTGATGGATGTGGCTCTTTTCAACAATGAGTTGAACAATGAAGCTCCAATGGACTTGTGATGGAGAGAGCCATCTGCACCCAGAGAGAGGACTATGGGTACTGAATGTGGATCACAACATACTATTTTTACTTTTTTGTTGTTGTTTGCTTGCTTTTTTTCTTTCTCATTTTTCCTTTTTGATGTGATCTTTCTTGTGAAGCATAATAAATGTGGAAATATATAGAAGAAGTGCACATATTTAACATCTATTGGATTACTTGCTGTCCAGGAAAGGGATAGGGGAAAGGGAGGGAGAAAATTTGGAACACAAGGTTTTGCAAGGGTGAATATTGACAGCTATCTTTGCATTATTTTGAAAACAAAAAGCTATTATTATGGGGAAAAAAGAAAAATTAGTTATCTCAGTTACTCTAGAAGTATCAGGATGCTTTAAATCAGCACTGATGCAAAATTATAATGGTTATTTGTTTGCATGCCTCTTTTCCTATTAGAGCATAAGGTTGTTGAAAGTTGAAAAGGAATAAGAGAGAAGGAAAAATTTTTTCTGGGAGAGAGAGGAAAGAAAAGAAGAATCTAGACTTTGCTATATTGTCCCAAGTACTAAGTTATTTAACTCTGATGTAGAACACAAGTGGATTATGTGGGGAGCCTTTCTGAATTCAGCTGCTGGGCTGGTGTTCAGACACAGACATAGGGTTTATCAATGGCTCCTACCTAAAAACTTTCCAGATTGGTATGACATGTTAGAGTTTACCTTTGGAAATTCAGAGTTAGCTCACTTCCAGGATAAAGCATTAGAAGAGTTCTTAGAGCATTATCTAATTAGAATATTATAACTATAAAGGAAGATACTATCTATATCCAGATCTGTTCCAATCCAAAGAATTGATAAATATAAAAATATATAAATAAAATAAATATAAAAAGAATTATGTATCAAATGATTTTTCATGTATACATATACATATCTGTGTCTAATGGTAGCTATTTCTAGGGGAGAGAAGAAAAAAAGGGGGGAAAGACATTTACATGATAGCTATTACTTATTTAAAAGGAATAGCAAGTTGTACATAATAGATTTATAATTTCATGTGCAATCATCTTTTATTTATCATACAATGTTATGGAAATACTTGTTTTATTCCATAAATTAAAATTTAAAAACATAAAAAAATTAAATATAATCTATCACAGTGTTTTGGGGACAAACAAGTGACTTGGCTTCTGGGACACTTCCAGAGTGCCACATATATTCTAGATTAGAACTAAATAACTTAGCACTTTGGGACAACAACAAAATATGAGTGGTTTCTTGCTCATCTCTTCCCACCCATTCCCCATTAAAAAAATGTTTTTTCTATTCTATCTCTTTTTCCCTGCTCTCAGTGACTATGTTCTAACAGGGAAAGCAGTATATACACAAATAAATCATGATGTAAAGGAGAGTATAATGAATGTGTATCAGATTAGAAAGAGTGCTAGATTTGAAGCTAAAGGACCTGAGTTCAAATTTCAATTCTGACATTTATGACCTGGTTGACCTTGAACAAATCACCTCACCTCTGAGCCTCAATTTCCCCATCTGTACAATGCCAGGATTGGACAAGATGACCTCAAAAATCCTTTCCTATTCTAAATCTGTGATCTTGTGATAAATGGAAAATGGGAAAAGTCAAAGCAAAGGGCAATGAGAAATCCGAGAACGGGGAGATCACATTCCTTGGCGGTGGCAGTGGGGGGAGCATCAGAGCACATTTCATGGAGCAGGTGTCACTTTTTTTGGATCTTGAAGGAAGGAAAGGATTTTAACAGATGGAAATGGAGAAGAAGTCCACTCCAGGCTTGGGGGTATGGCATGGGCAGAGATAAAACAGATCAAGAGAGCCAGCTGAGTATGGGGTGAAGAACACTGGCATTGAAATCAAATCACCTACATTCAAATCTCAACTCTGACTCTTTCTGCCTTTGTGACCTTGCGTAAATAAATTAACCTCTGTGCCTGATCCCTTTTTCACCTATAAAATAAAAGAACTGAACTAGATAAGAGACCTCTGGGGTCCCTCTTTGTTCTGAATCTATGATCTTAAGAAAACGGTATGTTAAATAGGCCCATGTGGCTGAATCATAGCATAGGGGAAGGAGTATTTAGTAAAGTAAGTTTGAAAAGGCAAGTAAAACTGAAAGTAGAGAGTCTAGAATGCCAGGATCAGGAATGTACTTTTTTTTCCCAGTAAGCAATGGGGAGCTATTGAAGGTTTTTATTTTTCTAGTAGAGTATTGATATAATCAGGGCCGTTTGGTAGTTCAGTGAATAGAGTGCCCGGCCTGGAGTCAGAATGACTCATCTTCCTGAGTTCCAGTCTGACCTCAGATACTAGCTGTGTCATTTAATTCTATTTGCCTCAGTTTTCTTATCTGTAAAATAAAATGAGTTGGAAGAGAAAATGGCAAACTACTATGGTATCTTTGCCAAGAAAACTACAAATCGGATCATGAGGAGTCAGACATGACTGAAAAAAAATTGACATAATCAGAATGTTAAATTAGGCAGATTAATCTAGTAGCTGCCCAAAAGATGGATTGGAAGTGTGATATTTTCTATTAGAATAGGTAAAGCCCATTTAATTTTATTCAATATTTATTAAGTTCCTACTTTATATAAAGTTCTGTGTTGGTGCTAGGGAAACAAAGGGGAAAACCAATCAGTTCTTCAAGTATCATTCTACTGGGGTGGATACAGCATGAACATAGATGAATAAATACAGGGTGTCCCAAAAGTTATAGTGAGTCAACAGCTTTATAGCTATGTATTCCCTTGCACATAGCTAAGTTTTAATAAATGTTTGCCCATGCTATTTCTCCCAAGCCTAGAATGAACTTCTCCATTAGCACCTTACTTTACCTCCAATGTAAAGTATTTCCTCATCCTCCTCGCTGTTAGTATTCTCATACTCTTCAAATAGCCTTAAATTAAGTGTTTCAAAAGTCATAGAGCAGTCAACTGCACTATTACTTTTGTGGCACCCTGTTTTTATTCATCTATATTCATGATGTATCCAGTCAACTGCATTGTGATTTTTAGAGCACCCTATTTAAGGTTGTTTGAGGAAGGAGAGAACACTAACATGTAGGAGAAAAAGATTTCACATATGAAGCAGTAGAGGGGAAGGCAGGTGGCTTAGTGGAGAGGGTTGGGTCTGGGGAAGGAAGACTCATCTTCAAATCTAGACTTCTAGGCACTTACTAGCTGTGTGATCGTTTCCCTGTTTGCCTCAGTTACTCAATTACAACATGAGCTGGAGAAGGAAATGGCAAACCACTTCGATATCTTTGTCAAGAAAGCCCAAATAGGGTAATAAAGAGTTAGACCCAACTGAAACAATCAAACAACAAGCAACAAAAGAGATAGCCCCTAAACTGAGCCTTACAGAAAGCAAAGAGGTCCAAGTGAGTTGGGATTATATTACAGGTATGAGGGGAAGAGGAAGTAGGCTGATTGGGAAATGGATGAAATGATGTTAGCATGTTCAGAGAACTCTTTTATCATATTCTGTTTTGTATAATTCTTATCTTTCTGGAGGTTATCATTCCTCTCTCTATATTAGATTGCAAGCTTCTTGAGAGCAGAATTGGGATTAGATTTCTTTTCATCTTTTTTTTTTCTGTAGTGTTGGCCATAGTGACTTGCATCTTAGAAGTAGCTGGTGACACAGTTAGAGTACTGGACCTGGAATGAGGAAGACCTACCTCAAATGTGGCCAAAAACACTAAATTATGTGAGTGTGGGCAAACCACTTACAACCACTCTGTCTTCCTCAGTTCCTTTAATTGTAAAATGGGCATAATAGTAGCTCCTACTTCACAGTGCTATTGTAAGAGTCAAATGAGATAATATTTGTAAAAGCTCTTAGCTTAGGCAGTTCTCTAAAGGTTTTAAATTTTCAGATAAAGTACTGACTAGCTTTAATAGAAGTAAACTTTAATGGGAATTCTTCAAACCAATGAAACCACAGATCAAGTCCCTATCTTTATGTGCCTGGCACATAGTACATGCTTTATAGATATTTATTCCCTTGCATTAGCTAGGTACTTAATAAATAGCTAGCTGTTAAATAAATATTTGCCCATGCTATTTTCCCCCAGTCTAGCATAGATTTCTCCATATGCACCTTACTTAACCTCCTGATAAAATTTTTTCTCATTCTCCTAGCTGCCAGTATTCTTTTCCTCCTGAAATATCCTTAAATAGGGGTTCCAAAAGTCTAGTGCAGTCAACAGCACTATGACTTTTGGGACACCCTGTATTTATTCATCTATGTTCATATTGTATCCAAACAAATTCTCATGAAACCCTCCTCAGCTACAGTTTACACAGGCCTTTTCCATGTAGCTACTCTGTGTGTGTCCATCTGTTCAGGCATATCCAGGACAGAGGAGCCTGAGTTGTCCAAAATACATTCAAATTCACAGTAATAGGTTTGAAGTCATTTGGATTTGACTGAAATTCTTGTTGGGCTTTCATTAAAAAAAAAAAACAGTAGAAAGGAAAGTCTTTATGAAAACTGTACTTTTAAAATACTCTTGGTAACAAACACTTTAAAAAATGGCTTTCAAGAAACTTTCTTCATTTTGTCCCATTGCTTAGAGGGACGCTTTTAAAAATTGCTGACCTTTGCTTAAATGTTTTAGCCTCATTCCCAGCTGTTGTTTGTGGCTCTTGGGGAAGACAGATCAGTGCCTTCCCAGGAGGCTGAAGGAACTAGTTCTTTGGCAGGAGGGCAGAAGAACCTGCTTTAGTCCATGTAAACACCAAACAAGGAGATACAGAGCCCAGACCTTTAAATATCCTTCATGGTCCCAGAAGCCAAATGGAACCATGTTCACCTCCAGAATGAATAGAATCAATGCCATGATTGTAAAATTCACAAGTCAAAGACTTATCCTTTCAGTCTCTGGAATTTAAAAAGTGAGATCAGAGAAAAATTTCTATGGAAAAATAATTTACTGTTAGCACTGAGATACAGGGAATCTTGATTCTACTGAAATTTAATTTGTTTTCATAGACATGAAGCCAACAAGCATTATTAAATGCTTACTACATACCTAATAATGTACTTTGTTTTATTTATTAAAGGCTTGCTATGTCCTTTTTAAAAGTTACTTAAGTTTAAACTTAAGTTTTAGTTATTAAGACTCTTTGCTAAAATTTGATTCAGTTTAATAGGTGTTTAAGTCCACAAGCATTTATTAAGTGCTATGTGTCTGACTGTGCTTTTTTATTTATTAAGGACCAATTTTGTGCCTTTTAAGTATCAAATATGTTCAGGAAGCTCTCTCTTTTGACACATATTGGCTATTTGATTCTGGGCAGTGCCATGGGCAGTTTTCTAAGGCTATAAATTTTCAAAGAAGGTGATGACCTGCTTTGGTAGAGGGAAGTTCTTCACTGTGAATTCTTTCATCTAATGAAACCACAGATCAAATCCCTATCCTTATTGAAAAAAAATGAAATGTATCTCCTGCCCTCAAGGAGCATGAGTCCTACAGGAAGGAGCCAACATATATATATATAGATAAATAAATACATAATATGTTCAAAGCAAGACCAAGTCATTTCAAGAAGAAAAAAACATTAACAACTTAGCAGATCAGGAATGGTGTTGTGTAAGGATTTGTACTTAAGCTATGTCCTGAAAGAAGTTAGAAATATCAAGTGGTGAAAGTGAGGAGGGGGTGAATCCCAGAGGGGGTGGGTATGAGTGAAACCATCTGTGCAAAGAATTAACACAGAGTATCAAAAAGGGAAGAAATGAGTTCTAGTCCTGGTAAATTTCTCTAAATTTATTTCCAGGCCAAACTAGTCATCTTTTGTGAATCACTTGGTTCAAATTTTAAAATTTATTTTCCTTTTGGTATAATTAGCACCAAGTGTTTTCTAACTTGAAAAAGATAGGAAGAAAAACAAGTTTCAGTCTGGGAAAGACTTTTGAGGTAACTAAAAATTTTTAAATGCTCAGGAGGAACAAAATATAATCAACTGAGGAGAGTTTAAATTCATATTCTGCACACCTGCAAGGTCTGCTTCCAAATAGCCCTTTTCAGCTATGTTCTTCCATGAAATTACAAATCCAGGAATTATAAAATGAGCTTCATTTGACTTAGAATCATATCATTTTGCTCCCAACTATACAAGTCAATCTGCATTTTAGCCCAAACCATATAACTTCAACCCTCTTCCCCCGCCCCCTCCCCCATTTTACAGAGGAGGAAACTGAGATCCAGAAAAAAAAAAAGGATTTCTCCAAGCACCACCCTAGTGGAGGGACTCAAAACAATGTGGGGAGATTTCAATACTTAAACCTGTGGCAATGCAATGAGCTGTGACTCTGACAATGAGGGATAATAGCTACAGTGAGAAAAGTTTGATTATAGCAGGAACATGGGTACTAGAGGTGCTTGTCTGAGCTTAGAGACCATCTGATGCTTGTATGAAACACTTCTGAGATTTTGCTGTAGTTGAGATCATCTAGGGTATGAACACAAAGGATTGTTGCTATGCAAGTTCAGGGCACAGCTGGACCTTATATCTGAGAAACAGGATGTCTCCAAATATCTTGACAAACCTCAACCTGCTTTAGTAGCGGATTTTCATGAGTTCCTGTGGCTGTTGATAAACAGAGACAAGAAGCTCAGATGATAGACAAGAATTTAGGGAGGTTGGTCTAGTGAAAAGATTACTAGAATTAAAGATAAATAGATCTTATATTCCAAGGAAATCATAAAGGACGGAAAAGACTCCACATGTACAAAAATGTTTATAGCAGCTTTATTTATGGTGGCAAAGAACTGGAAAATAAGTAGATGCTCATCAATTGGGGAATGGCTGAATAAGTTATAATATATGAAAGTAATGAAATATTATTGTCCTATTTTTTAAAAGGCCTGGAAAGATTTAGAGAAACAAGTAGAACCAGGAATACAATATATACAGTAAGAGCAAGATTGTGTGATGATCAACTGTGAAAGACTTGATTTTTCTCAATACTTCAGTGATCCAAGGCAATCCCTGTAAACTTTAGACAGAAAATTCCATTTGCATCTAGAGAGAGAACTATGGAGAATGAATGTAAATCAACACATGCTATGTTCACTTTGTTTTTCTTTTTCTTGTTTTTTTCTCTTATAATTTTTCCCTTTTGTTCTAATTTTTCTTTCTCAAAATGATTCACAAAAAATATGAACTTTGAAAAATTAATGTACATGTATAACCAAGAAATTTTTTTTAAAGTTTAAAAAAGATAGATAGATCAGGCTTTGACTCTTACCTCAGGAACTTAACTAAATATATGATATTGAGAAATCATTAAAACTTGGATAAGTCCCTGGGCCTCAGTTTTCTCATTTGTAAAATGAGAAGGTTGGGTGAAATGACCTCTAAGGTCTTTTCCAACGCTAAATCCACAATCCTATGTTTCCCTAGTCAATAGTTAATCAATCCATTGCTTGTTGTCTGCTAGAAGTCTAATAGTTTATGATTGTACTCCACTGCCCCAATCTTAGACAACCCAGGGTCACTTCAAAGACTCCATGAGTTCATGTAATAAGATTTTTGAGGAATATCATAATACTCAAATGAATATGATATCATCAATGTGACTGTTCTTCCCAGTGATTCATCCTGCAACTTGTCCACACCTGCCCATCCCTTGTAACTCTAATCTGCGTCCTTCCATAATTTCACCACAGAGTATCCACCCAATGTGCTAGCAGCTTGCCTCTCTATCTCATGACACACCAAAGTGTCAGAGGATAACTCTGACTGCCCAGCTGGCCTTTTCACCCTCCCCTCATGGCCACCCTCACAATAATTCTTTTTTTAAAGCTTTTTATTTTCAAAACCTATGCATACCTCACCACATTCTTTTTCAGATTTCTTCATTAGTTATATATTACACCCATCAGGCACCTCTCCTATGCCTTCTGATCTTTTCTTATTCTCCCAAATCTGTTGTAGTCTGTCTTGCTCATATACAATAACATGGGTAAAATGCTGGTTAAAAAAGGGGTGTCATGCATAATGGCAACCTGTAATACCTGCTACTAGGAAGACTGGGGCTGAGGAATGCTTGACCTTAGGAGTTCTGAACTACAATGTGTTAAGTCTATTGAGTATTTTGAAGTATAGCACCAACATGGTAAGCTGGTGAGAGTGGAAGGGAGCCATTAGACTTACTAGGGGGAAGGGGAAGAGAAGAGATGCAGTGTATGAACCAGCTCTAGTTGAAAATGAAGTAGATCAAAATTCCCATGCTCATCAACAATGAGATCAGGCTTGTGAATGGCCATGGTATTTCTTGTACAAAATAGGGAGAACTGAGGGAGTTGTTTTTTTTTTTTAAAGGAAGAAGAAATGAGAGAAAAGTAGGAAAGGGAAGAAAAGAAGAGGGGGGGGAGATAGGAGAGAGCATATAGGAAAAGACAGAGGAAGGGAAGGAAAAGGAAGACAGAGGAGAAGAGGAGGAGGGAAGGGAGAGGAGGAGAAAGGAAAGAAGAGGAGGAGGAATGGGAAAGGGAGAAGAGTTGAAGGAAGAAGAGAAGAGGGGAAAAGAGGAGAGAGGAGAAGGAAAGAAAGGGAAGAAGAAGGAAGAGAATGGGGGAAGGAAAGCAGAGGAGAGAAGAGGAGAGGAGAGGAGAGGAAGGGAAAAAAGGTTCCAAGAATCACAAAGATTTTTTGTTTTGTTTTTTTTTACTTTATTATAAGATAATAAAATATGAATATTTCTTTTATCTGTTTACAGCATTGCATGCAACTTGCTTGGGCAAGAAAAACAACTTCCCACATTATTTCATCACTCTTTTGTCTCATCTAATCTCTTCCAGAGAGTTAAGGATCAAGTAGTCAGTATCATTGTCTTTCACAATGAAAGATGACAACATTCTTTGTTTCTGTTGTTATTTTTTTTTCTCCCTGTGCTGGAGTTTTCGTATGCCATTCATATTCCATTCCAATCATACTAAGACTTAAGCATGGCTTGTTCCTAGCCATGATGATAGTGATAGCAGTGTTCACATTCCTTTTTGTTGGACTCTGGTAACTCTCAGACTGGTGTCAGGAGAAAGAATAAAGGACTGTTCAGGAGAACTAAATTATTTATGCCATTTGATGTGTTCTCATTGTTCCCACAGGCAGAGATTCAAGTGAAAGTAAATTCTACAGATAGATGGGTCTATAAACTCTTTAGTGTGGACATGCCCATCACTGGTAGAAAAGGCAACTTCTCCATAATTTTTAGTCTTATGTAATTGTTGCCCATGCCCTCCTATAAACCCTCCACAAAAGATTCACCTTATGCCCTGAGGCCTTCCTTTGGTTCTTTTAACTCAATTTAATTCAATAAATATTTTTTAAATGACTACAAAGTGATAAGCATCATGCTAGATTCTGAGGATCCAGTGACAAATAATGCTTAATTGTGAACATTTCAAAGGCATCAATATGACATTCTTGTTATCTGTAGCTCATGCTACATACCAGCCTGCCTCATGTTCCAGTCATCCATGTCTTTGAGGATGTCTTTTATGCCATTTGTCATAAGCAAGGCATTGATGATAAAGTACTACAATCCATTTATGCATCTTACCATTGATCCTTGGTTTACCTGTCATTTTGGTTCTTTTTCCCCCTTAGGCAATTGTGGTTAAGTGACTTACCCAAGGTCACACAGATAGAAATATTAAATGTCTGAGATCACATTTGAATTCCAGTCCTTCTGATTTCTGGGCCAGTACCCTATCCACTGTACCATCTAACTACCCCTGCCATTTTGATTCTTATATAAAATCATAGTATTTCAGGATTTCCCAGTATAAACATAAAACTGGCACCCCCCCAAAAAAATTTTTTTTAATTAGACCTGTGATTTCATTAGTAGGAATTTCCCAATAGGAAACTTCCAGTACTAATATAGCAGCACTATAGTACTTAGTAGTACTTAGTAAGATTTTTAGTACTTAGTACTTAGAAAGATTTTTAGCATACTGAGACATTAAGTGACTCAGCCAGGGTCTTATAGTCACTATATAGCAGAATCAGCCTCTTCCTGTCTCTGGGATCAATTCTTTATTTGTGATATCTCATGCCATCAGGTGAATACTTGTGTTTGTTTATTTTTGATAGGCTTTTGTTATATTGTGTGTCCTAGGATTATAGAATAAATTTGATAAAGTGACAAAAGAAGTAACAAGCAGAGGCCAAGGGGAAACTCATGAGAGATACTGATAGAAAACTTTAAAACAAACAAACAAGCAAAAAACCTCCACAAACAAACAAAACCTACATGTAATTCTTTTAAGTACTAAAATATCTTGTTGAGGGATTTGGTGGCATCATTCTCAGGGTGACTTATACTATAAAGGTAATGGAATTAATAAATAACCAGATTTCAATATTCTGTTACTTATTTTCTTTGGGAAAAAAATTCCATTTTTTCCTTCCTTTGGTCCTGGGCCAAGTAGCTGCTGCAGAGAAACTAAAATTAGTTCCTTTGCATTCAAACCTAGTGTGAAGTTACATTCTCCCTAGACTTTCTGGACTTTCTAAGATACACATACACATTGTCTGGTCAAAGGACATTGGCAGCTGTATTTGCTGAGGATTCCCACAAATTGACCTTAAGTGTGTTGGCTTTTTCAAATCGTTTGCCCACTGAACCATGACACCAGCTTTCCAGCCCAGCAATTCTTCAAAGGCTTCTAGAGTACTAACCACAGCTCCAGTTAGTTCTTGGCATTTCACCTGACTCAAGGTTTATCCAGAAAAGTCACATATTTGTCATTTTTCTTTCTCCTCCTTATGCCCTTTCTTCCTCACACATTCTAGGGGTAATGCATTCTAGGAGATACATTCTTCCAGTCACAGGATTTAGAGCTGGAGTAGGGACAAAAAAAGGACAGTTAGATGGTACAATGGATAGAGTGTCAGTTCTGAGGTCAAGAAGATTACCCTTTTCTGAGTTCACATATGATCTCAGATACTTACTAGCTACTAGACAAGTCATTTAACCCTGTCTGCCTCAGTTTCCTCATCTATAAAATGTTAGAACAGGAAATGGCAAACCGCTGTATTATCTTTGGCATGAAAATCTCAAATGGGATCATGAAGGGCCATACATGGCTGAAACTACTGGACAACAAAAAGGGAGAAAGGAAGGCAAGAAGCATTTTTTTCAAGTACCTTCTATGTGCCAGACATGGTGATAAGCACTTTATAAATATTTTTCTCATTTGATGCTAACAACAACCCTGGGAGGAAGGCATTATTATTTTTCCCTTTTTACAACTGGGGAAATTGAAGAAGACAGAATTTAAGTGACTTGCCTGAGGCATTGTATATATCTCAACTGAGATCACATTTGAATTCTGGTCTTCCTGACTCTGGGCCATATGTATTGGACTACCTACGTGACCCAGGGTTTGAAAGGGACCTTAGAGGTTATTTCATTTCCTTCTCACCACCATCCCCCATTAATATTACAAAAGAGAAATATAAGGCCCAGAGATATAACATCCCATATAACTCATGTATCTGGATAGTTATTTGAAACAGGATCATCATCTTTTTATTGGTATCTTTTGTTTGTCTCATCATCTTCCTTTCCATATATAGCTCTCCCTGCCCCATCAAGAAAATCACTCCTCCTAACCCAAAAAAAGTAACTCAGGAAAATCAACTGTATTACCCAATCTGATAATTCATAAAATGGGTACAGATAATTACCTCTGCAGAAAAGGGAGGGAAAGGGGGAGATAAGGCAGAAAGGAAGAGGGGAAAAAGGAGATATATCTCTTCTTGGGGGGCAGGTTTGGTCATCATAACTATACAGCATTCAGTTTTGTTTATATTATTGCTATATTCCTCTCATTTACAACATCATGGGTATTGTGTATCATCATTGCATTTTATTGCTACAATCCATTTTTTGAGCAAAGGCTATTACCATCAGGTATATTTGATGTCTTTAATAAACCAGTCTTATTCACAACCACCACTAAACAATGGGAAAGGAATGTTGAAAAATTTATAGAGAATAAGCTTTGAAAAGCTTCCTCCCTCTACTCTTTTGTAGAAGTGGAGGAGTCCATGGGTTTGTAACATCATGGAAAATGTCAGATTATTGTGACATATTGACTAGTTTTACTGAGTTTTTTTCTCTTTTTCTTAAAAAAAAAAAGATTCTTTGTTATAAGGGCTGACTCTTTGGAATGTGAAAGAGAGAGGGATACAGAGCGAAATTTAGGTGATATAGAAAAAACAAGATACCAATTAAAAAATCTATGTTTAAAAAAAAAAGTCTTGTTCAGTATCATCCTGGGCACAGTTACTAAGAATATCACCTCTATCCCTTGTGCTAACTTATATTAATCATTCTATGTCACCACCTCCCAGCAACCTTTCATTTGAAGGGTTGCAGATATAATCTCTCACAGGGAACCCAACTGACAATTTTCCTCTAAAAGGTAGAGAGATTGCTGGGGGAGAATAGAGAATAAAACCAACATTTCAGAAGGTTGATGCTTGTGTTATTATTGGCCGAGATGTCTGACTTGTTTTAGAATGGTCTGGTAGTGTCCAAGTGCAACAGACTTGGAGATAAAATTAGATTATAGGATTTTAAAAATGTTTTTCACTTGTGATGCTTTTTTGCCTGAGAAATTTTTATACAATTCCAGGTATATAAGTAAATAAAATAGGTATACAAATCAAACATTTACTGCTGATAAGTCATAATTTCATGATCCCTACATTCAGTTACACAACCCTAGATGGGTTTGCAACCTATAGTTTAAGAAGCTTTGGACTAGAAGGACCTCCTAGACCCTCTAAAACCCTCCTAGGGTGATGTTAAGACTGTTGCTAAAAAAAAAAATTATTGTTTTGAATGAGATTCTTTTATCTAATCATAAAAACTATTATCAATTACTGGAATTTATGAAAATGAATTATTACTTGGTTTGTCTTTTATTTCTTTTAACTGGCTATCTGGAAAATAAACTGTTCAGCAGAGAATAATCAAGTCTGGTACCTGAGAATTTGACCTTTTTTTCACTCAGGTTTCTATATTTCAACATCACCCAAATTCTTTCTGACTACCTCTGTCTACTCTATCTATGTCTCGTATTTATACATGGCATAGCAAATGTTTGTTTGTTCTTTAATTGATTTTTAAAATTTTATTTTTTGAACAAAATTTTTCTAATTACCTGTAAAAACAATTTTCTAAAACTTTGAACTCCAAATTCTCTTCCTCTCTCTCTCTCTCCTTACTAAGATGACTTCCAAGAAATTTGATATAGGCTATACATGTGCAATCATGTGTAACATTTCCATATTGATCATTTTATGAAAGAAAACAAAAACCAAAAGAAAGGATGAAAAAAAATTAAGTGAAAAAGAGTATGCTTCTAACTACATATAGACTCTATCAATTCTTTTTTTTGAAGGTAAATAGCAGTGAGTCCTCTAGAACTGTCTTGGATCACTGCATTTGAGTTAATATTTGCAAAGCACTTTACAAAACTTAAAATATTATATAAATATTGACAATTATTATTAAACTGAGGGCCCAAGATTTTAAGTGACATGTCTTAGATCACACAAAATATAAATGGAAGAACAGGAATTTGAACTGAGACTTCTTTCTATAAGAAGTCAAGAGAAAAAAGGACACTCACTGTTTTACATTCTCCCATAATTGTTATACCTCTGGGTATTAGCTCTGAATATCACTGGTTAATAACAATAATTAAAGAGGGCCATTAGACATATGAACAGGATGGTTAAACTGTTGGGAAGGCTATACCTGCACTAAGCAAGGGAATATGGGGATTTTGCCATTTTCCCAGATGTTTATGGGGGTAGTCCCCTTTCTAGGCTTGTCACAATAAAGATCAGCTTAAATCTAACACAGCAAGATCCATGTACAATTTGTTCTAGTCCTTGCATGGATGAGACCAAATACTGCTACAGCTGTCCTGTAGCCAACTGCTATTCCCCACTGAATTTATGAATTTGCCCCCCCCACCCAGCCAGCAATGAATCCAGCCCATTAAATTCCTTCCTACCATTTATTTACCCACATTACAAACAGCCTTTTCGTCCCTCCTCTTCCTCCCCTTAATAAAAGTGTAAAACCTTATCCCTGGTTCTTTGGGAGACAGAATAAAGGGACAAATTATATATGGTATAATATGTAACATAAAAACTGAGGGGGCCATCATATGGGGGCATATTCCCAGCTTTGAATGCAAGATTAAAACTTTCTATGGAAAGGCTGTTCTATAATGATTTAGATGGATAACTAAGGCTCTGTTCCAGGGCATTGAAAGCTGAGATAAGTACTTCTTGCCCATACAATTATTCCAGGTTACATCCCTGAATTTCATGCTTTTCCTGTAACCTTGTGTCAGTCCCTCTTCTATTCAACTGCCATACCCAACCTCACCTCACAGTCACCAGTTTCTCAGGCTGGCCCCAAGCTAATTTTCCTAATTTGGGTGAATTGTTTTTTCTGTGCCACCTCTTCTGCCGAATTACATTTGACCTGGGCACCAGAATTCACAGTTATAATTCTGCTTAGGTGAGGCAGAAGATTGCAAGTATTTAAAGGTTATAATGTGGGAAAGGCATTATACATGTTCTTTATGGCTCCAGGGGGTGAAATAGAACACATGGGGAGAAGTTATAGGAAGATAGCTCAATACCAGAATGAAATGAAAGAAATGTACAGAAAAGAAATGGGCTGCCTTGCTAAGTAATGAGTACACCACCCCCAGAGCTATTCAAGCAGAGTCAGATTGAACATTTCTTGGGGATGTCATAAAGGGCATTCGTGTATCAAATCAGATCTATACTAGAGATTCTTTAGAATCCTTTTCAAATGCTAGGATGTTAAATTTTGTGATTCTATAATTTGAAATACTTGTCTGGAAAAATCTGTGGCCTGAGGTTATGGAACTATTAGCACTGAACTGAGAAGATGCTATCTTACCACTTTCTCTCTCTCTCTCTCTCTCTCTCTCTCTCTCTCTCTCTCTCTCTCTCTGTGTCTCTCTCTCTCTCTCTCAAGAAACATTAAAGGAATGTAAAGAGGACAGAGAGCAAATTGGTCTTTTACCTTGGTATTCTAACATTCTACCTGGGAAGTGAGCAACCAAGACTATCCTGGATCCACGATTCGTTATCCAGGATGTCTGCTCCATACAAAATCTGCCTCTCCATATCAGGTGACTGCTCTGCAGCATTTTTTGTACCAAGATGTTTTCTTTTTATTTTGGTGGTACAAGAAACAAAAAAAGGAACTGTACTTGTGATTTCACTGATAAAGGGGACACTCATATGAGGACTTTTAAATGAGGGGAATGCTTGGAGTCAAGAGATAGAAGGTTTTGTTTGAGGAACAGCACAAATGGGTAATGTCACTGGATCAAAAAGTACTTAGGAGAATGTAAAGTATAAGAAGACTGGAAAGGTGGGAAAACAGGTTATGAAGGGCTTTGAATGCCAAAGAAAGAACTTTATGTCAGATTCTGGTAATGATAGGGAGCTACTAGAATTTATAGGATACCAGAGTAACATGATAAGATCTTTCTTTTTTAAACAATAGCTTTCCCCCCAAAATACATGAAAAAATAGTTTTCAACATTCACCCTTGCATAATAACCTTGTATTCCAAATTTTTCTCCCTCTCTTCCCCTCACCCTCCCTTAGACAGCAAGTAATTCAATATATGCTAAGCATGTGCAATTCTTCTAAATATATTTCCACATTTATCATGTTGCAAAAGAAAAATCAGATCAAAAAGGGAAAAAATGAGAAAAAAAATCAAGGAAACAACAAAGAAGGTGAAAATACTAAATATTGTAATCCACATTCAGTCCCCATAGGCCTCTTTCTGCATGTTGATGACTCTCTCTATCAAAAATCTATTGGAATTGCCTTGAATCACCTCATTGTTGAAAAGAGTCAAATCTATCACAGTTGATTATCACATAATCTTATTATTGTGTACAATGTTCTCTTGGTTCTACTCACTTCACTTAGTATCAGTTCACATTAATTTGATTAGAAAAAGAAAAGAAGAAAACCAAATTACCAGCATCAAAAATGAAAGAATAAATTTACCACCAGTGAAAAAGAAATTAAAGTAATAATTGGGAACTATTTTGCCCAACTATATGCCAAGAAATCTGACTATATAATTGAAATAGATGAATAAAATTTCCCAGATTAACAAAAGAGGAAATAAAATACTTAAATAATTCCATTTTAGAAATAGAAACTGATCAAGTCATCAATGAACTTCCTAAGAAAAAAATCTCCAAGACCAAATGAATTTACAAGTGAATTCTACCAAACATTTTAAAAAATAATTGATTCCAATACTATATTAACTATTTGGGAAAATAGGCAAAGAAAGAGTTTTGCTGAACTCCTTTTATGAAACAAATATATTACTACCTAAACCAGGAAGAACCAAAATAGAGAACAAAAATTATAGCTCAATCTCCTTAATGAATATTGATGAAAAAATTTAAATAAACTATTAGTAAAGCATCAATTTCCTTTTCTGTAAAAATAAGGCTAATAATAGCACACATCTCAAAGAGCTATTGTGAGAATCAAATGAGATAACATCTGTAAAGTGATTTGCAACCTTAAGACGTTAGATAATTGCAAGCAAAACCAATATAGAGAGGCAACAAAGATTAAATAAAAAATTAAACAAATTAAAACAATATTCCTAATCACCCAGATTTATACCCTTCAAGTCATCTTGCCTCTTCCCTATCCCTCCCTTCCTATCCCCAATCAATTGCCAAGTTTTGTCAATTTTACTCTCACATTTCTTAATCTGTATCCTTTCTTCTACTTCTTTGACAATTATCTGAATTCATGGCCCCATTACTTCTCACTTCTTTCTTATAGGCCTTCTAATTGGTCTCCTTATTTCTTCTGATATATTCCTTTATCAATTTATCCTCCACAACTTCTAAAATAATCTTCCTAACAAAAGCATGATTACCTCACCATTCTGATTTTAAAAAACAAAAACAAGAACAAACAAAAATAGCCCCATATTACCTCCATCACTGTATTTAAGACCCTGAATAATCTGGTTGCAACATAATTTTCCAGCCTCATTTTATTTTGTTGTTGCTACTCAGTTGTTTTTCAGTCATGTTTGATACTTTGTGACTCCATTTGGGGTATTCTTGGCAAAGATACTGAAGTGGCTTGCCAAATGAGGAAATTGAGGTAAATAGGGGTAAGTGATTTGCCCAGTGTCATACAGCTAGTAGGTCTCTATGGTCAGATTTTTACTGATGTCTCTATCCACTCTTTCCATTGTTCCACATAACTGCCCTAGTCTCATTTTCTACCATTATACTTTGAATACTCTATCTTCCAGCGAAAGTAGATCATTGACTATTAGTTATGCTTCATATATCTTGCTCCTGTCTCTCTGTATTCACATAAACTATCCTCCATGACTCAGTTACACTCCAGAGATATATTAGAACCAAAGGAGCTCTAGAGAGCTGATTTCAAGTGTGAATGCCAGACCTTTGAAATGACAAATACCCTAACCAAGGCTAGATTCATTATCCTGTTGATTGACTAGACTTAAGAAAATAGTGGAGAAAATGTTAATAATGAAGAATGGACTTTAAAATATGCTCTTATTAGCTATAAAATTGTGTATACCTTTCAGTCCAGGAGAGTCCCCACTAAAAGAAGGGAAAGGACCCATATCTGCAAAAATGTTTGTAGCAGCTCTTTTAGTGATGGCAAGAAACTGGAAATTGAGTAGATGCCCATCAGTTAGGAAATGGCTGAATAAGTCATGGTATATGAAGGTAATGGAAAAGTATTGTTCTGTAAAAAATGATGAGCAGGGTGATTTCAGAAAAGCCTGGAAAGACCTACATGAACTGATGCTGAGTGAAGTGAGCAAAAGTGTACACAGAAACAACAAGATTATGTGAAGATCAACTCTAAAGAATTTGGCATAATTCTCAACAATGTGATGATTCAAGGCAATTCCAATAGACTTGGGATGAAAAATGCCATCTACATCCAGAGAGATAATTATAAAGACTGAATATGGATCAAAGCACGGTATTTTCATCTTTTTTAGCTTGTTTGCTTGTTTTTTCTCTCTTTTGTTCTGATTGTTTCTTGCATAACAAGACAAATATAGAAATATGTTTAGAGGGATTGCACATATTTAACCTATGACAGATTACTTGCGGCCTTCCGGAGATAAAGAAAGGGAGGAGAAAATTTTGGAAGACATAGTCTTGCAAAAATGAATGTTGAAACTCTGATGGATGTGGTTCTCTTCAACAATGAGATGATTCAAACCAGTTCCAATTGTTCAATAATGAAGAACATCAGCTACACTGATAGAAATATGGGAAATGAGTATGGACCACAATATAGCATTTCCACTCTTTCTGTTATTGTTTGCTTGCATTTTTGTTTTTCTTCTCAGGTTTTTTTTTTTTACTTTCTTTCTAGATCTGATTTTTCTTGTGCAGCAAGATAATTGTATAGATATGTATACATATATTGGATTTAATATATACTTTAACATGTTTAACATGTATTGGACTACCTGCCATCTAGAGGTGAGGATGGGGGGAAGAAGAGGAAAAGTTGAATCAGAAGGTTTTGCAAGGGTCAGTGTTGAAAAATTACCCATGCATATGTTCTGTAAATAAAAAGCTATAATAATTTTTTAAAATGAATGTTGAAAACTATCTTTACATGATTTGGAAAAATGCTATTGATTTTTTAAAATGTCCTTATTACCCCCCTCCCCCAAAGAGAGCTAATAAACATTTACCAACATTCTCCTAATACATACAATCTTCATTTCTGTTTTCATAGAATCCTTGTTTTACTCCCCTAAGAAGCCTGTCTTCTCACTTTCTAGGATTCTCATTTTCCTTGTACTACATTTATCTGTGCATCTTACTTATTTCCCTATATTTTATTGTGTCTATTATTGTATCATAGTGTATCTAAAGTATTACATTGACCTATTGTTATATTATATTGTATCTATTATATGTCTATTATTGCATTATGTCATATCTAATGTATTACATTAATCTATTATTGGATTTTATTGGATCTATTGTATCATATTGTGTCTATTATTATATTGTATCTAATGTATTACATTGATCTATATAGGCACTTATAATAACAAAAATCATAAAGAGTAATTATTACAAGATAATCTTGGAGAGAAATGCAGGATCAGTGACAGAAAGGACCAAGAAACATCTCAAGTAGAAGGTGTCACTTGATCTAAAGTCCTGAACAAACAAGGGATTCCAGGAACTGGAGATGAGAGAGTACTTTCCAGGCACTAGGAAGAGTCAATGCAAAAGCACAGAGATAGGAGGAGGAATGTTGTCTGTGAGTAAACATTAAGCCTTTATAACTGGACCATAGAGTGAGTACACTGAAGGGAGAAATGTAAAAACAAAGGAGATAATATCAGGCCAGGCTGTGAATAACAGTAAATGTCACAAGGAAGCATAGAAGACTTTAGCAGAAAGATAATTAATAGCACTATTTCATTCAGCTCTTTTAACCTATCACCTCCTTGCTCCTAGACATTCCTTTCTATCTTTTTTTGTTGTTGTCTGAAACTAGAAATTCTTTCTCCTGTAAATGTTTCACTATTCTCCCAGAAGAAGAGATTCTCCTCTTGTCTTCTTTCAATGCTCTATTTTTTATTTTTGTAGCAGCTACGAAGTGTGCTGATTATTACATCTTTTAAAATATTATTCCACATTTTGTTTGATGCAGTAGACATTTTTCAACAAACTCCCAAGCAATTGCCCTCCACAAAGAACATTCCTTGAAACAGTTAAACAAAACTGCCTTAAGAAATGACAATATAGGCAACTTTCCCCTTTAATTGTCCAATAATTGCTATTATAAAGGACTAAGCTTTAATTTTGGTAGTAGGATATCTAAACTGTCAATTGTACTTGATGTTTATTGCCTGGTACTCTTATTTAGATTGTTGTGGCCATTGTATTTCTTCCTTTCACTCTGCTTTCTTCAGTTCACATAAATTTTCTCATGTTTCTGTAAATTCTTTTTAGTCATCATTCCTTAAGATGTAGTAATATTTCATTATATGAATATGCTATAATTTATTTAGTTAGTATCTACCAATGGACTAAGTGATACAGTGGATAAAGTGCTGAGCCTATGATTAGGATAAAACTGAGTTCAAATACAGTCTCAGACACTAGCTGTATAATTCTGGGTAAGTCACTTAACTTCTGTTTCCTAAAACTCAAAATGAGGATAATAGCAGCCACCTCCCAGGGTTGTTGTGAAAAATCAAATGAGATAACATTTATAAAGCAATTAGAATGTCTAGCACATAGTAAATACTAAATAAATGCTTGCTCTTGTCCCTCTTACCCTATTTCTTATTCTGATTTTTCCTTCTCCATCAGTGACTCTTTTTCTACCTCCCATCCTCAATTATGTTCTCTCAATCAAACCAATTCAATTCATTTTAGCAAGTAGTGAGTAAATACCTGTTCTATGTACAAGGGAGCAAGGAACAGTGGAAAAAAACTGACTTTGGAGCCAGGAAAAACCTAGGTTTGAGCCCTGTCTTTGTTATATGCTCTCTGTGTGAACCACAAGAGCAAATCATTTAGCTTCTCTGTGCTCCAGACAACTCAAGTGGGTACAGATCTGCACTGAGATAGGTCATCTTCCATTGATGCATTGTTGGTGGAGTTGTGAACGAATCCAACCATTCTGGAGAGTAGTTTGGAACTGTGCTCAAAAAGTTATCAAACTGTGCATACCCTTTGATCCAGCAGTGTTACTACTGGGCTTATATCCCAAAGAGATTATAAAGAAGGGAAAGGGACCTGTATGTGCACGAATGTTTGTGGCAGCCCTTTTTGTAGTGGCTAGAAACTGGAAACTGAATGGATGCCCATCAGTTGGAGAATGGCTGAATAAATTGTGGTATATGAATATTATGGAATATTATTGTTCTGTAAGAAATGACCAACAGGATGATTTCAGAAAGGCCTGGACAGACTTACACGAACTGATGCTGAGTGAAATGAGCAGGACCAGGAGATCATTATATACTTCAACAACAATACTATATGATGACCAATTCTGATGGACCTGGCCATCCTCAGCAACGAGATCAACCAAATCATTTCCAATGGAGCAGTAATGAACTGAACCAGCTACGCCCAGAGAAAGAACTCTGGGGAGATGACTAAAAACCATTACATTGTTCCCAATCCCTATATTTATGCCCACCTGCATTTTTGATTTCCTTCACAAGCTAATTGTACAATATTTCAGAGTCTGATTCTTTTTGTACAGCAAAATAACGGTTTGGTCATGTATACTTATTGTGTATCTAATTTATATTTTAATATATTTAACATCTAATGGTCATCCTGCCATCTGGGGGAGGGGGTGGAGGGTAAGAGGTGAAAAATTGGAACAAGAGGTTTGGCAACTGTTAATGCTGTAAAGTTACCCATGCATATAACCTGTAAATAAAAAGCTATTAAATTAAAAAAAAAGAGATAGATCATCTTTTATATCAATAAAATTACACATCTATTTCCTATCCCTGTTAGCAAGACAGTGCTAGAAATTAAAATAATTCTGAGGTACCAGCTCACATCTGTCATAATTGTTAATATGACAGAAAAGAAAAGTGACAAATGTTGGAGAGGATGTGTAAAAATTGTGATACTGATGCATTGTTGGTGGAGTTGCGAATAATCATTTGATTATTCTAATAATTTAGAACAATTTAGAGCTAATGTTCAAGGGACTATAAAGCTATAAAACTCTGCATATCTTTTAACCCAGGAATAACACTACTAGGTCTCTAACCCAAAAAAATCAAAGAAAAAAGAATAGGACCCATATGTACAAAAATATGTATAATCAGCTCTTTCTGTGGTGTCAAAGAATTGGAAATTGAGGGGATGTCCAACAACTGGGAAATTGCTAAATAAGTCAGACTTTTTTATTGTAATGAAATATTACTGTGCTAAAAGAAATGATAAGCAAACTGTTTTCAGAGAAACCTGGAAAGACAAAGTGAAGTGAGCAGAAGAGAACATTGCACATAGTAACATCAATTTTATAAAATGACCAACTATGAATAATAGCTATTCCGATCACTAAAATGATCTAAGACAATTCCAAAGAACTTACAATGAAAATGTTATTTACCTCCAGAGAAAGAACTGCTGCAATCTGAATGCAAATTGAAGCATTTTCTTTTACCTTATTTTCCTTCTTTAATTTTTTTGTTGCAACATGGAAATATGTTTGGCATAATCTCACATATTTAACTGATATCACATTTCTTGCATTCAGGATAGGTGGGGGAGAAGAGAGAAAGAAGGAGAGAATTCAAAACTCAAAATTTTTTAATAAACGTTGTAAACAAATAAATTATAAAAAGACACTGTGCTAGGTATTAAGTATTTAAAGATTGGAAACAATAATAAGAACAGATAGCACTTATACAACACTTTAAAGTTTGCAAAGTGTTTTACAAATATTATCTCATTTGATTCTCTCATAATCTCTGAGTTACATGTAACTATTATCATTTCCACTTTACAGATGAGGAAAAGGAGGCTAAGAGAAGTTAGAGGAATTCTCCAAGGTTATACAGCTACCAAGTATCTGAGTCAGGATTTGAATTCAGGTCTTCTATGCCTCCTATATAGTTTCTTCATCAAGGATTTTACTTATACTGTAAGACAAAAACAAATATGATACAAAATATGTTGTAATAAGAGAGAAAAGAGAGATAAGGAATTAAAGGAGAAAGAGATCATTTAAAACTGGAGAAATAGGAAAGGTTTCATGAAGAAGGCTACATTTTGAAGTTTTGACCTTGAAGAACAATGTTGAAAGATGTCAAGAGAGATTGTTCCACAAATGATAAACAATCTGCCAAAATATTTGGAATTGAGAGAGGTTAGACAATTCTCCAGGGGGAAGATTGTTGGATTTGGACGTGGGTATTAATTCCAGTTTTGTCATTTAGTACCTGTGAGATTTGACTTTTCAGTTTATCCCTGTGAGCCTCAGTTTCCTCATCTATAAAATGAAGGGGAAGGACTAGATGATCTCCAAAATAATTCTAGCACCAAATATATGATCCCATAATCCTGTGAATGAAAGGAAAAGAAGTGGAGGTAAGGAGAAAAGTTTTTCTTTTTTAGGAGTTTCTGAAGGGGAAGAGAAATACAGTATTATACCTTGAGGTGAATAGAAAAATCAAAGGAGGATTTTTAAAAATCAATCAATCAACAAGTATTCATTAGCTGCTTACTACATACCAGGATCTATGTTTAGCTGGAGATACAAAGAAAGGCAAAAATACAGTCCTTATTCTTAATGAGGGAAATAATATTTAAATATCTATATACATATAAGATATATATACACACCCTCATATGTATATATAATTTATATGTTTATAAATATATAATTATATAATATATAAATTATATAATACATTATACACATAATTTACATATACCTAGAAATGATATATAATCCAATTTTTACATAATACAATGCAAACTATACTGCATACATGTATTTATATAGACATATTCATAGTGATAGTTTAAATTGGAGGTTATTCCAGGAAGATGTACTATACTATTCTTTTGGTAATAAGAACAATATTAACAATGATAATAAAAATTTCACTGTTATTCTATATTTTGACTGGTTGGCAAATTGGTTGATTAACTAAAGCTCACTCTCACTTCTAGGACTTCCACCCAACTACAATCTTATCCAAATCAACATTCCTTGAAAGGTGTGCTAAGGCCTGCTTGAGCCTGATTGTTAAATTTTCAGTGTATTTAAAACCCAGGAACTCAGCAAGTCCTATAAATCAGAATTTGATGTATTATTTTTTTGATGGTTCAAACTTAAGAAAGTTCTGGGAAGAATGTTAATGATGCTGATTAAGCTTAAAAGTGTGTGTGGGTACATTTTTTTTTCTGGTTGTTAAACTTTTATCAGCACACTCCTACTTTAATGCACTGTGCTAATCACCTGGGACCCAAAGTCTTGAAATATGGGACCTCTTCATTAGAAAAAGAGTTAATTGAGCCCAAATCAAAGAAATATGGGGGCCTTTAAGCACCATTGGGATTGTTGGCTCCAACTTTAGGTAAAGATGATAAAAAAAAAAAAAGACCCTGTTCTAACATGAACTGGTTCTATTGCTATTGGTGAGTTTGCTTTTGCTCTTCCAATATGTGAGAACTATTTTCTCAAATCTTCCACCAGCACTTTTAAAAATATTTTGGTGTTTTATTTACTGGGCTTAAAGGGGATAGCTAACAGCCATACTTTTATCACTAATAGACCTCTTTCAGGAGATATTGACATTTCAGTTAGTTTTGAAAAGCCCTTAAGACATTTTCCTTATGTGCTCAGTTCTGAAGGCTATTTGCATAATGGGCTGGTTTCTACAGATGAGCTTTCAGCATTATTAAATCAGGCTTTCTCAGAACCTCTACTGTGCATGGGTTTGTTAGAATAGTTCATGAGTAGAAGAACTTGAAAATAATAAAACAGGTTTTTTAAAAAATTCTATAATCCAGATATTTTACTTGTCTTTCCTCAGGCCAAGTTAACTAAATTGAGGAGAACGTGGGCAACAGCTCCTTTTTCCTCCTCTCCACTAAATGTTTCTAAATATGAATATAACTTGTATATATGTTAAAAGATTATCACTCACCCCCCACTGGCAGAGCATGTATTTGTGGGAGTACTTCCTTAAAAAACCTTTGCTTTGAAGCAATGATGTTCACAGCAGTGGAGGATTGTTGTGCTGTTGAGTGAATATGACCCAGTAGAATAACTCAAACCTAGTATAGCCATTCTATGAACTCTATGTGTGAGAGGAGCATGAACCAAGTGCCACATTAACTCTTTACTGAATAAACAAGGAACATTGTTTCCTAATGGTTCTAGATTTCAACCACTTTGGATACTTTGTTGGACCATATTTTGGACTGGTATTCCATCCACCAATACAAATCATGATTCTCTTACCCCTTCTCATCCTGTGTAATTCTTATTCACGTTTTCTCATAAATCCTCCCACTGCCTGACTCATAGGAAGCCTTCCTTGGGTTCTGATTCTCCTGGAATTTACCTCTATCAAAGGAAAATAGTTCTTTGGAATACTGGGGGATTTGGAATTAGAAATTAAATTCTCTTGCCATCTATGTGAAGTTATTTTGCCTTTGTGTTCCTCAGTTTTCTTATGTAAAAAAGAAAGAATTGTTCTAGATTGCCTCTGAATGACCTTCTAACTCTACATTTATGACCCTAAGGACATACTGCTCAGACCATCTATCGGCTGTTTGTATCTTACTACACAATTGATACACCTTTTTTTTTTTTTTTTTTTAATCATTTCACATATCTAGTATCCTTTGGACCACCATTAAAGCATGAACCCAGTGTGCCATGATTCATCCTAGTTGCCCCCCTAGCAGATTGTAATTCTAAGTTGGACAAAGAGTAGCTACAATAATTATAAGTGAAAAGTGGTGTCCCTGAAGATACCCCATTCTCTAGAGTTGCAGAACCACTTATACTGGGCTTTTTTTAAGAAGAAATTTTCATTGATATCTTCTATTTTTACATTATTTAAATTTCTTTTTACTCCTTCTCTTCTGCCTTAGAACTACTTCTTATAACAAAGTTTTTGTTTTTTAAGAGAAAGAGAAAAACAATTAGCAAACTAATCAGTACATGGAAAAATATGAAAATAAATGTAATTTTCATACTTCTGGGGACTGCCCCTTCAAACTTCTGCAAAGAAGCAGAATAAGAATTTTTTTATATCTCTCCTTTGAAGCTATGCTTGCCCTTAGTAATTTAGAAAAATTCATTTTGGGTTATTCTGTGGTGGTTATTCTTTCCATTTACATTGTTGAAGTAATACAAGTTGTATTTTTGGCTCTGCATCTTTCATTTTCTAAATCCAGAGCTGGTAGAGGATTCTTACAAGGTGCTAAGTAAGTGGAATTGAGGAGACAGTGGTTAAATCTAATTTAGCTTTGATTTAATCCTACAACAAATAATGGTTTCCTAGTGATATAATGATTGGTGTATACTCAGTGTGGAACATATAAGGAGGAGCTGTCAGGACCAGAAAGGACAAGCACACTAGAAGCTTTCTGAGGGTGAGACAGATTCATTCCATCTTCCACCTTTGTTGTGGTTGGAGGCTGAAGCACAAACCTTTGGATTTGGAGACATTTGAAGGAAGCTAGAGGCAGAAGCTGGCAGAGGCAAAGGACTAGCAGCAGGAGCTCTCAGAAAGATAGGCCTCTAAGAAAGCTAAGCAGGCCCCAGGAAAAGAGACAAGACTTTGAAAGAGACAATAAAGGATTTGGACTTTAACACCTGGCTGTATTTGGGGTGATTACTGAACTGAAAGAAAGGCCGCCTCTAGAAGCCCTCCCAATAAACCTGCTCCCAGAGAACATTACATTTTAGAAGAGAATATTACACAGAGCTATCTCCAGTCTTGATGATCTATATCTTGTCACTGGACCCAGATGACTATGGAAGAGAAAATGAGTCTGATGACTTTGCAAAACCCATTCTCACTTAAATCTAACTCACTTGCATGTCATAGCATTGATGAGGTTGGGTTAGCAATTTCTAGTTCAAAATATGAGGGGCAAGGCTCAAGTCCCATGTGAAGAATTCACAATGGTATATTCTTTGCCAAAAAAAGTACCTTTCTTTATGAGAAGAGATAAGGTAGACACCAGGAGTAATAAATATGAAATAGGTTTGGGAGAGCAATAGAAAGAATATTACAGTTAGCAAGAAAAGAAATTTTAACAATTAACAAGGAGAAAGACATGAGGCAATGGGGGAAGGAGAGAAGTGTAAGAAGAAAGATACCATGAGGCAGGATGCCATTATAGGAGAATTTTAAAAAGGATTTAGAAAAGAAGACATAGGCCATGGGCAGATTTATAGAAGAAATTTAACCTTGGAGATTTGACATCATAATTTGGCTTTCTTTTTTTTTTCTTTTTTAAAATTCTATTTACTATATATTGGTCATAAAATTATTTTCATATCCATAGATTATTAGAGAAAAAGGGAAAGAATCTATATATTCTAAAATGTTTATAGCAGCTCTCTTTGTGGTGGCAAAGAGTTAGACTTTGCAGGGGATGCCTATCAATTGGGGAATGGCTGAATAAGTTGTGTATATAATTGTGAAGAAATCCTACTGTGCCTTAAGAAATGATAAGCTCGTTGATTTTAGAAAAAAATTTAGATAGACTTGCATGAAATAACAAATAGCAAAATGAG
>NC_045426.1:263290812-263298312 GCF_902635505.1 Sarcophilus harrisii
CATCTTCTCCAGCTCCTTTCGCGCTATCTCCTCCGGATCCATGGGCTCCCCGCTGCACGTGGTAGGGTGAGAGTTGTGAGCCGGCCGCCCCGGCCCTTTCTTCGTATTCTCCTTCTTTCTCCATTTGGCCCGGCGGTTTTGGAACCAGACCTAAAAAAGCCGGATAAGGGAAAAGCAAGGGAGAGTCAGATCGGGGGGCCGGGGCCGGGGCGCTGAGGGGGAGGGAATGGAGACCGAAGACTGCAGGGCATACCGGGCCCTGAAGTTGCTTCCCTATCCTGGTGGGGAGGAGAGGTATTCTGAATGGCCTCAATTTCTTTTTTCTTTTTCTTTCTTTTTTTTTTTTTCTTTTCTTTTCTTTTTCTTTTTTTTTTTCTTTCTTTCTTTCTTTTTTTTTTTTTTTTTTTAAGGTAAACTAGGTAAGCTAGGGGAGCACGGAAAAGAAGCTACAGCTAGTTTTCCCTGATGGAAGATTTCACATATTCACTCGGCTAGGCCGCAGATTCGAGCATCCTTTTGACCCGAGAAGTGTTTACAGGAGTACATGGATGCAGCCCTACCAATA
This sequence comes from Sarcophilus harrisii, assembly GCF_902635505.1. Taxonomy (NCBI): domain Eukaryota; kingdom Metazoa; phylum Chordata; class Mammalia; order Dasyuromorphia; family Dasyuridae; genus Sarcophilus; species Sarcophilus harrisii. Next base: position 263,291,378 of record NC_045426.1, read on the forward strand.
CAATCTGCTTTCCCGCTCACTTCTTAGTTCTGTGCTATCTTAGATGCTACAGTTCAGTTTTCAAGCACCAAGAAGGCTACCCAAAGTTAACTGGATGTTATGTCCGGCTGGAGAAATAATGGAAAATGGACACTTCTTGATTGCGCTCTCCTCTCTTTCTCTCTCATATATATGTATCTATCTCTCAATCTCTCTCACACACACTAATTGAGAATCTAAATCCAAGTCTTTGGGTTGCCAAACTCAAGATTTCCTTTCAGTAAAGAGAAGTCCTCACAACTTTGTGCTTCAAACGCATCCAGTCCCAAAAAGCCTGCTGTTTTACTACATGCTCCCCAAAAGAATTTAAGCCCATAGAGTTCTGATTTGGTGAGAAGAGTTTTGATTTCTAAATCCACTCATCACTCCTGCCGGGATAAAATGCAGGTCCCAGCTAGGTTTTACCCACCCCTACTTAAAGCACTGATCTCAGAGCCATCCAAAGAGGGCCACAGTAGTATCTCTTTTTACATAACACTGCCTACACCGTTCTAATTTTCTAATTTGGGCCTGAAGGGTCCAGCATAGGGAGCAAGACAATCAGAACCTTTGTCCCCAAAGTGTTGAGAGTTTAAGGAAAGAAATTTCAGGGACATGTACATGGCCGAGTTATCTTTCCCCCCCCACACACCCCTTTTTCTCCCTTATCCCTTCCTAAATCACTTCCCTGAGGGTGGTTTTCTTTTGATACTCACTTTGCTCAGTGTCACTCTTAACCATCCGCCAACATAAAAACTCACACAACAATCCGCTTCCTCACAACGTACACATGTACACATTCCTTATCTCTTAAACCATCACATCACACACACAACACCCCCAGCAGCATACACACCCGCTCCCATGTCTTTAAGAAAAACGATGATTAGAAATCAAAATTCACATTTCTTTTTTTTTCTTTTCTTTCTTTCTTTCTTTTTTTTTTTTTTTTTTTGACGCTGTATCATAGTTATGTCTAACGCGACGAGAGAAAAGTGTGTGTACCTAGAAAAAGATGGAGATGTATTTGTATAGACTCTCCCAGGCTTGTCAGTGAGAAAGCAGCGCCGGTACTTGGTGCTGGTAGCTCCTTTCTTTGTGCCCATTGCAAACCGCCTTGTCACTGAGAATTACTCATTATCGTATTAGAGGGAAATGAAGGGGTCTCGACTTCACTTAACAATCTCAGAACAAATTGGATAAAAGGATTTCAAAACAGAAGAGGTCACGAGGGGAGGAAAAAGCGTTCGGTAAATACACCTTTTAAACAATGCTAATGGGCGAATTCGCTGCGGCGCAATAGCCTCGCCCTATCTCAGCCTAAATGTCCCAGAGTTTCACGCAAATAACAAGCCTTCGATTGCAACGAACCCAACCTTCCCACTCCATCAAAAACCTCTATGTTTCACACTGCGCGAAAACATTAATTAAGCAATTTCATTTTGAATTTTTAATGCATCAGATTAACGCTGTATTTTGAAAAGTGAAAGCTGCCCCACAGTTTCCATACCAATCAAAGAGATGCAAAAAAAAAAAAAAAAAAAAAAAAAAAAAAAATCTGGGGCGTTAAATATACTTTATTCTTTCCAATTTTTTGATGTGTTAACTATTTAAGTTTCCGGCTCCCTTTCCTCTGCTCTCCCCCTTCTGAAGCAATGAATAAATACATGTTTTCTATCTGAATATTTTAGAGCCAAATAAACAAACAAACGGGTTTATTCAAAGCAAGGGAGAGAGCAGCTGTTCAGTGGGAAAGAGGGAAAACACAGGCGCAGCTTGGAAGTCGTTTGTGTCTGAACTTCATGCTTAGTTCCCCTTCACCTTGTTTGCCTGTTTTCTCAGCTCCCCTTCCTCCTATTTTCACCTCCTATATATCCCATATACTCTCCTCCCACATATATCCCATTCTTTAATAGCTTATCGCTCCCGCTTGTTTCGGTGCCTTTTTTTCCACCCATACTCTCCCCCCAACATACAGTTATCTCCAATATGCAAAACGGCTGGTTTCTGGACTGAATTGATTAAAACATATTCTGCTTTTTTAAGGTCTATTCTCTTCCCCCTTCCTTTATCAGTAAGTCTCTTTCCACCACCCCCTCCCCAACCCCACCCCCAATCATGGTGTTAAATCTCTATACATATTCCTTTTCCAAGACCCGCTGAGGACTGGCACAGGGATTTTTTCCCACTACAGTCAGTCCTCAGAAAACACAGAGCCACCCCCCCCACCCCTGCCATGCTATCCGTTGGCGGCGCAAGAAAGTAAGGTGACCGCTGACCAGACCCAGAGAGAGGACTAGACACAAAGTCCTAGACAAAGGTGGGAGGGGGTCGTGCAGGGAAGACCGTAGGCAAACGGAGGGGGAAGGAGTCTGAAACCCCGCTCTGTGAAGATGCTCGACCAGAATCAGGAACGCCTGGAGGGGAGGGGGCAGTATATGTGCTGGGACGGTTACCTGAACTCGGGACTCCACTAGGTCCAGGCGTAGAGCCAACGCTTCCCGCATGAAGACGTCTGGGTAGTGGCTCTCGTTAAAGGCCTTCTCAAGCTCTTCAAGCTGCCAACCTGTGAAGTTGGTGCGGGTTCTTCTCCGCTTACAGCCTGGACTCTCCTTATCCGGGTCTCCGGAGTCTGTAGGAGTACACAGTAGAGGCATGGCGAGATCAGACCTCTGGCTATCGTTCCTCTGCTCCCCTCAAAGGGTCTGGCTCTTAATCTTCATCCCTGCCCCGTTTTACTTAGTCCCTTCAGGGAGCAGACTTCAGGGAATCCCCCGCCCCAACTCCTAGTACGACTTTGTCCAGAGTACCCAAAGTGTCTGCTCGTACCCTATTGTAGAGGCGATAGAAATTCCGTCTCCCCCACTATCTAGTGCTAATCTCATTCAAGAAGGGCTACTTCGAGATAGAAAGCCTACTAAGGGAGTTTTACTTTTGTCTGGAGTGAGGGAGTCGCGACTAAAAAAAAAAAACCACTGAGTTTCTGGGGCTATTCCTTTATCTATAACCAGGCAAATTAACTTCAGTCCCAAGATTGACCCCAACTTTCTTAAACCCTGAGGTCTGTGTTCGCTGGTAGGGAAGATTTAGGCGGATACCAACCCATTCCTCCAAGGAAGAGGATGGGTCACTAACTTCTTTTAAAGGATTCGCAACTGAAGGAGACTGAACCTCACCCCCGGACGGCGCCCCCCACTGTCCGCCCCATAGCTAACCCCTCCATTTCTAACTACTTCGCCAGCCTACCTGACAGCTTGAAGGTCTGACTGTCCCCGCTCACCCCGCAGCCCGATGGCAGCAATGGGGTGGGATTGACTACTGAGGCAGCACAAGAACCGTTCAGTAATCCATCTATGGAGAAGGGAACCGAGGCGGCCGCTGCAGCCGCAGCGGCCGCGGATTGCAGCTGGTGCCCCGCCAGCTCGTAGACGTGGTGGTGGCCTAGGGGGTAGGGAAAGCCCACCATGCCGCCCAGCGAGCCCCCGAACTGGGCATGGGGGTGATCCAGGATGCGGCTGTCCATCATCTCCGGGGTGGCAGGGCGCAGCTGGAGCTGAGGAGGAGGAGGCGCAGACGGCGGCGGAGGAGGAGGAGATAGGGACCTGGAGCCCAGTACATGCTTCGCCCGGACTCCAGCGCTTTACTTTATCAACATCAAGCTCCCGATAATTAGCACCGGCCGGGGGAATTTGGGACCAATAAGAAGCGCTAATCGGGTCTGACGTCAGAGGCGTGCAGGGTGCAAGGAAACGTTTTCCATATCGATTGCTAATTATACCTGACATGCACCTCAATAAACAGTATCAGGAACTGTCACAACAAGACGGGGTGGGGGGTGTTGGCGGGGGAGGAAGGGAGCCGGGATACAAGAGGGGAGTCGACCTGGGGGGAAGAGAGGACCTGGGGGGCGGGGAGGAGACAGAAAGACTGGGAGGGGTGCAAAGAAGAAGAGAGGCTAAGGGGAACTTTGAGACTGAATTGGAGCCCCCCAGTTAAATACCCAACAACCCGAGTCACACTCAGTACCCTCCCCTCCTTTCCCCTCCCACTCCATTTCCCTCCCCTCCCCCTGGACTCCCCTCCCTTCTTCAAATCACTAATAGATTTCCCTTTAAAACATTCACCGGCGTGTTGTGGGGATTTTTTTTTTTTCACCAGAAATGCTGTACTCTCTGAACCTTTAAAGTGATGTTGCTCCAATTACAGAGAGACATTGAGCGGCAAATAGACTGATCCAATAATAGGAGATTCATCATCCTCTCTTTCCGAAGCTGTCACATTGAATTTAAAACTACAAGGGCTTTTCATCTCCTCTCCGGCTCTATACAGCAGGGGAAAAGAAGGGGGGAAGAAAAGGAGGAGGAGGAAGAGGAGGAGGAGGAGGAGGAGGAGGAGGAAGAGGAGGAGGAGGAGGAGAAATGAAATAAAGAAAAATCCTTTACTGTATTTAAAGGTGATTTTGCTCCATCAACAAAAATTCTAATTAATTCCCTCCAATATTGATCGATGGGCACAACAATCGGAAATTATTTTGCTGGAAGGTGGCTAATGAAGCTTATTCAACTGCTTCCTCCAAATATAGACAACCTAGAGAGGAGTTTGAGGAAAGGTGAAGAAAGTGGTAACTTTAGGATTACTTCTCCAACCTTCTCTACGACGACGCCCCCCCCCCCCACGCCTACACATACTACACCAACCCCAGGAAAAAAGAAATCTTGGTTTGATTCCTCCAGTAATGGATAGGGCAAAGCAGCCAACTCATTTGTTATAATTAAATTATGCTCTTGGAGAAGTGTCACTTCCTTAGACACTCTAAAATATTGATAGAATCAAAGTTAAATCATTAAAGGACATATTCTCAAATAAGTTGCAAATAAGGCCTGTGGGTGGATGAGAAAAAAAAATTCCTAGTGATTTGGTCCTAATATAGCTTCTTCAGCCAAAGTATCCTTTAAAATCCCTGTTTTGTGTTTGTCTTTGATGAGATGTGTGAGTGAAGAAAAGGAAGACACTGAATGTTTTTCTTAAAGTTCCTTACTTTTAATCTGGTTTCATTGATCCAGGGAAGGGGGTGGGGAGGAAAAGGAGGAGAAGGAGAAAGAGGAAGAGGAGGAGGAGGAAAAGGAGAAAGAGGAAGAGGAGGAGAAGGAGGAGCAGAAGGAGGAGAAGGAAGAAGGGGAAGAAGAGGAGGAGGAGGAAGAAAAGGAGGAGGAGAAAGAGAAGGAAAAAGAGAAGAATTAAGAGGAGGAAGAGGAGGATGGGAAGGAGGAAAGTGAGCAAGAAGAAGAGAAGAAAGGGAGGAAGAGGAAAAGTAGAAAGAAAAAATGGAAAGGGAAGAAAAGGAGAGGGAGGGAAACAGAAAGAGAGAACTAAAGACAGAAGGAGGCAAGAAGATAGGGTCAAAGACTGAAAGAAAAAGAAGAGACAGAATAGAAAAAGGAAATCGGAGTTTCCCTACATCCCTATATCCAGCAGCCAGGGAACAAAACAGTCATCACAACAGTACCAATTGGTTCTGTATATGAGCGATCAGTATATATCTCTGCGTGTTCCAGGTTTTGGAATGTATCTCTTCATAATGGGAAAAGCTTACAGAAATTTGGTTTCCCCTTTAAGTGACTTCAAGTTCTGAAGAGAGGGCATGCAAACGGTAAAGGTGAAAGGCAGAAAAGGGGAATGAATGAGGTTGAGGTGACAAGAAAGAAACAGAAACAAATCCAGCAAGACAGGAAGGAAGATAAAGGAAAAATCTTAGAAACCTTTGAGGGAGGTGTATTATACGAATGTATATGTTGGGAAATGGGGAGGAGGGAGGGCGGGCAGGCGGTGTTTTTAATCCCTTGGAATCAGAAGGGAGGAACACGACCACTTTATCTCTGCCAAACACACCAATAGCTTTTCCAGTGTCCAGTTCCAGTACCCTTCTCTCTTTGCAGACCCCCAACAGGATACTTTCTATTTAAAAACGCTACCACAAAAGTCAGCAGCTACGATGGAAAGCAGAGGAGAAAACCTCTGATTGGTGTGGTCTGTCTGGCCCAGAATATATCCACCTAATTGAATATCACATAATATGCCACTGCCCAATATAGATTACAGTTTAATTATTCTCTCTCTCCCTTGAAGGAGTGGAGGGAGAGGTGAAAGTAATGAGGGGGGAGGGAGCAGAAATCTCTTTAAAAATGAAAAGGAATCTAGATTTTTTTTTTTTTTGACTCCCAACCCTCTCCAGGAGCAATAAGAAAATGATGGTGGTATTAATTCTGAGGTCAGGGGCCAAGAGCTCTACTTTTCGCCATAATTTAATTTCTTTCTCTATAAATACTAAATGTAAACTGTGTCCATCCGACCAGATTTTGCCTGTAGCTATAAACGCCTCATTTTCTGTTGGGTTTCAGAAGAGGAATGCAAAGGAAGCGTGATTGTGAATACAGAATGGTAATCAATCCGGCTGAGGGGTGGAGAGGGGGGAGGGGAGAAGGAGGGAGCCCAGCCTCTCTCCCTCTCCCGTTCTCTCTTTATTATAATGAATTAATTCGACTTTATTTATCCCATTTTCTGGAGCTGACAGAATGTTAATTTGAGTTGAAATTTCGCTCGCCTCTCACTCCCTGACCCCTGGCCCTCAGATTGGCGTGTTGTAATAACCTGAATCTTTCAACAGAGGCCCTGATAATTGTTACCTTATTAGCATGCAAATTGTTTAATTAATATTATTATGAAGAAGCATACAATCCGTCCGTCACTTGACCTCGAGAGCAAGTCCACGCCGCAGCCGGCTCCCTGCATTTCAATGCTTCTATTTCAATCGCCTTGTGTTTTTAATGTTGCCGGGACTCTCGTGGAGCTCCTAAAAATCTCTTAGAGGGTTTGAGAGGAGCCTTTAATGAAGGTGGGGGTTAGCCGGGGGAGGGAGG